>NC_084979.1:31452452-31752452 GCF_963691925.1 Scomber scombrus | reverse complement strand
AGGAAGAAATAGACAAACAAGTTGCAGAGTTGAGAGAGGAGGAGGATGAGGCACAGAAGGAAGAGGATGAGCCGCTCAAAAATAGACTCAGAGATAGGAATTTACTTACAAACCAGACAAATACAATAATGAGAACTATATGGCTCCAATCTTAATAAAAGGGACCCAGGGACATTATATCCCATGGCAGACCCTTGACCTGACGGACCTGGTCTCCAGATTCCCTGACATTCATGATGGGGCCTCAAAGTGGATCAGAGCCTTTGAGGAATCCACTGTTGGCAAATTGTTGGCACTGGGGGATGTGAAGGCAGTGTGGGCCCAGACCCCTTGGAGCCTCGGCAATGGAAAACATGCTAAAGCACAATGGGTGTGGGTGGATGATAAGTACTATGTCTGATGGAACTGAGTTTGATGCTTATTGTGGCGACCTGTAGAAAGCGTTGAGAGGGGAATACCCAACGCGAGTTGACCCTAAAGCATTGCAGGGTGAACTTTTCACAGAGACTGACAATCCTGCAACATACATAAACAACCATCTGAAAAGATGGAGACAAGAGACTGATTTAGATATCAGGCAGAGCCAAGTGCTACCGACTCTGTTCAGAAACTCAGTCACTGATGCACTCCCCATACCAGTCCAGAGCAGACGGAGGGATGTGGTGGCACTAACAACGATGCCACACAGACAATTTTGTGATAATGTAATCCACGCAGTAGAGAGACACAGGAAGGATGAGAGAGCAGGATAGAGACATCCAGAGGAAACTGGCACAGCTCCAGCTCAATGAATTGCAGACCAGGAACAAGCCAAAAACTCAAGAGCCTATCAAAACTGAGAACACAAACCCCACGACAATAAATGCACCCACCGTGCAACCGACACAGCCTACACAACCATCGCCAGTTGTCAAAGTCTACCCACAGCCATACCGACAACAACATAACAACGCGAGACAATTTGCTGGTCCTCGTCGAGGAACCACGAGAGAACCATTTGGCAGGAGAGGCCCACCTGGAGTATGCTGGCAATGTGGAGAACCTGGCCATAGAGCAGTAAACTGCCCACAGGCAGGCCCCGGACAGGTAGACAGGAGAGGGAGATACAGACCCCTCAGAGAGGGGGGAAGGGTCCAGCCAATCCTTGGGCAGGCCCGAACCATGGTTACTAGAGGTGCCCAGAAAATCCTAAAGGGGAAGGTCAGTTATCTATATTATATATATTACTATAGTAATAGTCAACATGGCAGCTGATAAGAACTAACACTGCAGCTTCAAATAGAGGACAGGCAAACTCCAATGTTAATAGATACTGGAGCCACGTACACATGCGTGAGTACTGAATATGCCACCCTACTCCCCATGTCAGGCAAATGTGTCAAGACAGTAGGATTTTCTGGATTAAAGCAGCTAACCCCACAACAGCTCCGGTACGCATGGCCAATTCTAGTGTCCAGTCAAACTCCAGTTAACCTACTGGGAAGCAATACTTACCCATCACAAGATTTCTGAGCTGATAAACCAAGGGAAGTTTGTGATAACGCAAGCCAGATGTTTGCAATATTCACCACTGCTAACATATCCCGATGTAACGATTAAAAAGTGCCGACAACCAATCCAGCAAATGTTATCCCATTTGAAGGTGAAGGCGAACCGCACAAATGCATTGCAGAAACAATGAAATACACCAAGCTAAGACCAGATTTAGAGTCAGCTCCACTTCCTCCTGTAGATGTAATATTCTTTGTGGATGGCTCCTGTTTCAGAGATCATTTGGGAAATCACGCCGGTTATGCAGTAGTGAGACAGGTTGGAAATAACTTTGTGACAGAAAAGGCAGAAAGTTGCAATCAGCCATGTTCAGCCCATTTGGCTGAGTTGAAGGCGCTGACAGAGTGTCAACTAGCAACCGGGAGAGTAGTCAATCTCCACTGATTCCCTTATGCTCACAGTGTTTGTCATCTGTTTGGAGCATTGTGGAACCAGAGAGGTTTCAGGAAGTCAGATGGAGCACCTATACAGCATGAGAAACAGATAAATGATTTGATTTCAGCAATGATGCAACCAAAAGAGCTTGCAATCATCAAATGCCAAGCACATCGGAAGGGAAATTATGCAGTAATAAGAGGCAACAACGCTGCGGATGAAGCCGCCAAAGTAGCCTCTAAGTGTCAAAAAGCAATTTTTGCACCAGTAGTGTCACTGGAACCTATGGTCACACCAGAAGACATTATACTGATACAGAAAGAAGCAGGTCAAAACGAGCATAGTCTATGGTTCAACAGAGGAGCTACTCAGGAAGAGAAGGGTCTTTGGAGATCCCATGAAGGACTTATAGTTGCACCAGTGACTTTGCTAACCATTTTGATTTCAGAAACCCACAGCATTGCGCATTGTGGAAGAGGGGAAGTGTTGAAAAAGATAGGAAAGCAAGGCTATTGGTCTCCATACATGCAATGGCAAGCAATGGTTGAAGAAGTACTGAATCAATGTTAAATTTGTGCCAAAAACAGTGTTCGGAAAGGGGTGAAAACCCTTGTGGGACATATCCCAGTCCCAGAATGTCCATTTAAACATTTTGTCATGGACTATGTAGACATGATAAAACCGGTACATGGCAAAAGATACATGCTGGTGATAATTGATCGCTTTAGCCGATCGGTTGAAGCAACTCTTGGAGCAGATACAGTCATTAAATTCCTCACCAGAGAAGTCATACCGCGATTTGGCATTCCATCAGAAATAAGTTCAGATAATGGCTCTGCTTTTGTTCAAAAAGTAGTGAAAGGAGTCCTACAGTATCTGAGAATCAAACAAAGACCCGGAAGTGTGTATCATCCGGCCAGCCAGGGTATCATTGACAGAATCAACGGAACCCTGAAAGCAAAAATCAGTAAGATCTGCGCCAGCACAAAGCTTAACCGGGTGGATGCATTGCCACTCGCACCGATGAGCTATCACATGCAAAATCACAGAAGCACACATCTAACACCGCATGAAATGATAACGGGATGTCCCATGCCTGCTCCACACTTGACAGGTCCTCATAAAGGACCGAACCTCGAGCAACTGCAAATAGAACTGTCTGAATATATGAACCAATTAACTGCCATCCATAGATCTATATATTTGCAGGAAAAAGCAAAGGAGCCAGAGGCCGGCCAGGTGGTCGAGAGAGTGAACAGGTGTACGTAAAAGTCTTCAGGAGGAAGTGTCACGAGCCAAGGAGAGAAGGGCCGTACACCGCGGTGAGAGCAACTCCGACAGCAGTCCAGGTCGAAGGAAGCATGACGTGGCACCATCTGAACTATTGCACCAAGGTCCAGACAGAGACAAAGGGCAGTATAAAACTGAAAAATAATGACGAAAATGATGTGGTTATTTGCGGGAGTAATGTGCAGCCTAGTGTTGCAATCACCAAGCAACTTGGAGACGAAGGAAACTACACCAAGTAGCCAAAGCCAGACTCTGGAGGCATGGCCAACTAAACGTCCGCTGGAGTCACAGCCGCTCCGGGAAACAATGCTGTGTTGAAACCCATGCCAACATTCTCAGATACAACTCACTATGTTCATAAGCCAGATAGTTAAGGGCAGGTTAATAAAATGAGCTACCAACTTACCATGTGGAAGTGGACTACAGTAGTGCCCATCCCCGAACAACATTGGTTTACCCACAGGTATTCCAGAGGAGTTCAAAGCTCAGAACGAGGTTAGAGCAGGAATGGAGTCTATGCTTCCCTGGATAACAATTAATAAAAATGTAAATTGGATTAATTATATTTATTACAACCAACAGAGATATGTCAACTACACTACCGAAGTTCTTAATCATTTGGGTCAACAACTGCATGAACCAGACGGTCTTTGGCGGAATAGACAAGCATTGAATTGGATTTTAGCAGAAAGGGGGGGGGGGGGGTTGTAAAATGTATGGGACGCTCTGTTGCACGTATATTTCAAATAATACGGCGGCTGATGGTACATTTTCTGTTGCAATGAGAGCTTGAAGCGTTAAAATCTGAAATGACTGAAAATGCTGGTAAGGGTGGAAGCATTAAGTGGGATGGGCAAGAGGAAATCTTTGGAAAATGGGGAGCCGTTTTGGCTAAAATAGGGATAAGCGCCCTAACAGTACTGATTCTGGTTTTCTTATTGACATGTTGCATCGTGCCTATCCTGAAGAGATGGTGTGTCAGAGCGATGGACAAGAAGCTGAACCTTGCAGCGGACATACAAGGAGCAAAAATGCTAAGTATCATGCCCCCTGAACAACTGGTGCAGAGAATCCTTCTGACGCAAATGGGGGAGGGAATACCGGATCTATTCCCAATTCCTGACTACATGAAGGACAAGGACATTTCAGATGATGAGGATGAACCGTGAGGTAAAGAAAGATGATCAATGGCTGATGCACTCTTTGGGAGAAAGGATGGAAAAAGAGATATACTATAACCACATACAACATACATAATCGAGAGACTGTGGTCAGAATACAATATCATGTAATCAATTCTGTGTTCGATTTTGTGTTTTTGCATTCCAAGACCCTGACTTCCCAAAAGAAAGGTCATCTTCCAGCACCGGAGAACGGTATGAGGCTAAATCATATACTAAAAGGCTGCAGAAAGAGCTAACCAATGGGCCTCAAATGCTGATAGTGGGTGACGGAGCTGTGAATGAGATAAAACACTTTTTCAGCAACAAAAACACCAAAGTACTCCAACTACCAACTTACCAACTACATGGTGTCCGATATCTCAGAGAAAATTCTGGAAATCACTGTTGAGCATCCGACAGTGAAATCTCTCGTCATACACACTGGAGCACTTGTCAAGCAACAATCAGAGGTATTGAAATGGGATTTTAATGATCTGCTGAACAAAGTTCGATGTCTGAATACTAAGGTGTTTATCAGTGGACCTCTACCGACAGTTCGACGAGGAGACGAGAGATTCAGCAGGCTGGTGATGCTCAACAGATGGCTCAAAGATACGTGTGCAACTCAATCAGTGAATTTTATTGACAAATTCAACATTTTTTGGGAACGCAGACACCGCTTTAAGGCAGATGGATTTTGCCTTAACAAGTCAGGAGTACAGCTGTTAAGCTACAACATTTTTTATTTTGTGCGTCAGTCACCAGCAGCCCCTGCCAAGGACAAGAGGCAAGACTATCCAAAACAACAGATGAGACGGATTTCTGGAGAAAAATTGCTACTGCCTGACATAAGGACTGACCATGAAAGACAGCACACCCAGAGAGAGGCTTTAACGTCATCATCCTTACCCCAACACAAGGAGTCTCCCCCAGCCCCAACAATCCCACAGGAGGAATCTCTCTGGACTCCCCACTTCTGGAATTCACCAACAGGATGAAATCCTTGTCAATGTTGGAATCCAACTCACACCACACCCAAATCCCATTTTTTCTCCCCTCAACCTCCCTCCTCGTCCAGCCCTTCCCATTCCACCACACTGGAAAACACCATCACCCAAAAGTCACTGAGCCCCCCCACCTCCTTTGACTCAGATCATCTGTGAGTCTGACTGATATGTGCCGGGTCCAGGCTGCAATACTAATACCAATAATGTTCTCCCCCAGGAAAAGTCAGGGTCCTATGGAGTTCAGATAGCCTTCTCAATCCCTGTGATGACAGATAACAGAAGAATGGTTACACTGGTGAGAAATAAAAAAGGGTTCCATTAAATCTGCCAATTTATTGAGTATAGCATGTCAACCTCGAAATATACCAGTGTCTCCTGGTATAATCTCCACAAGATTAGCTCTACTCAATATCAGATCACTAGTCAACAAATCACTGTTAGTTAATGACGTCATTGTGACTTATGATCATGAACTCCTTTCCACAGAAAAATGCAATGAATTTGCTTTTTCAGTGAAAAAATCCAGTCCATATGGTTAAATATCAACACAAATCAACAAAAAAATAAAATGATGCAATCCCTAAGACTTCCCAGGAATAACTCAACTGCAATGTCAGAATTTAATACAGTTGACCAAAAAACCATAGAGGAAACAGTTCAGCATCTAAAACCATCAACATGCTGTCTTGACACAATGCCATCAGACTTTTTTAAAACTATTGTGAACTCTGTCCAAACAGATTTGCGACAAATAATAAACAGCTCACTTCAATCAGGCACATTTCCTAAACCCCTAAAAATAGCTGCCATTAAGCCACTCTTAAAAAAGAGAACGCTGGATGCTTCCATGTTAACCAACTACAGATCTCAAATCTTCCTTTTATAGCCAAGATCATTGAGAAAGTGGTTTTTAATCAACTCAGCAATTTCTTGAACTCCAGTAGACTTTTTGACAAATTTCAATCAGGCTTCCGACCTCACCACAGTACAGAAACAGTTCTTATTAGAGTGTTAAATGACATAAGGTTAAACAGTGACTCAGGCAAGGTCTCAGTTCTGGTCCTGTTGGATCTCAGTGCTGCGTTTGACACTGTGGCTCCCAGTATACTGTTGAACTCAGCGGAACAGTCCTAGAATGGTTCAGGTCCTACTTGGAGGAGCGGAGTTATTTTGTGACCATTGGAAGCTATGAATCCGATCGATGATATGTGGAATTCCTCAGGGGTCAGTTTCTGGACCCCTTCTGTTCAGTCTATATATGCTGCCTTTGGGTCAAATTCTGCAGAACTCTAATGTAGACTATCACAATTATGCAGTTGACACGCAGATATACCTAGCACTGTCCCCAGATGACTACAGTCCAATACAGTCATTGTGTCACTGTTTAGAGCAAGTAACACATTGGATGAACCAAAATTTCCTTCAATTAAATCAGGACAAAACCGAGGTCATTGTTTTTGGCAATAAAGAGAAGAGGACTGCTGTCAGTAAACATCTCGTGTCACTCTCTCTGCGCTATATAAATAAAGCTGCCTTGCCTTGCCTTATATGTGTTTTTTATGTGTTATCATGTTCACGTTTAAGAGGTTCACACAAGACCATATATCCATGTTAGTGAGGAACACTGGTTGTACTCACAGTACCATATATCTTACCCATATTCACACATATATAGGCATATTTATCATACATAATCTCTGCAAACATTTTCTGATAAAACCATAAAGAGGAGGGACTATGTAGAGGCAAATATGTGTGCATCATAATAAAATGTGAGAACCATGAGAGAGATGAAAAGTCAACAGCTGAACCAGATGGAGATGTCACAACAAGCCTTTTAAGGAGTTGTTTTTACCATATCAATATCCCAAAAGGAGATCAGGAAGCCAGCAATTATGAGAAAAGTTGTTTAGGCTTCCAGGGAATCAAATCTTGTCTGAACACGTCAGGTGAGGTTGACCTGACACACACACTAACGTATGACCGCCTGACCCAAAACAGTCATAAAAAAGGGTTTGGTTGGGCGTAGGTCGAGGCTGTTTTTCACTGTTTCGCTGTTCTACTGTTGTCATCGGTTTGTTGGTGTCTGTTGTGTTTGCTGCATCATCAATAAAGTCCCAGTTGGCTGTTGAAGACTTCTGTTCTCAGTCTCTTATCTTTAAGGTTACTGAAGTTAAGTAATCAAGTAATTATCTTACACTATATGAACACAATAAGTGTAATATTAATGAGTATCAGTGGTTTCATGATTAAGTTGCTGTTAAGCCTCTTTGACTAATCTGACTGAAGGTAAGGATAATCACTTTACTATATTTACCATTTACGAGCACCACATAAAAACTGAATATATAGTAGAAGTTATAAAGACATTTTATTATTGTTCAATGTTCATTGTAACTTGTTTAAATGTATTGCACATTTCTTATTTATAGAGAAGCCCAGTCATTTCTAATCAATTCACAGAGAAACAAAAGCTGCAGCAGAGTGACATTATGTCTTTACAATCACCAAATCATGTCATTACATATTCTCATCATGTTGAGAGAAAATTGTGATTCAGCAGCGTTATGTTATTTAGTTGAACATTAACATAAATTGTAGGACACAGAGGAACAATATCAAATAACTTCCATATGTTTGAAGACAAAACATGATCAGTTTTGTATCATTGGCATAGAGGTGAACAATGTTTATAGTTAATATTTGCTGATAAAACAAAGAACAATAAAGACAGTAGAACAAACTGGAACCTTGCAGCACATGTTAACCTGCTCAGTACAGAATCCAGATCCAAATCCAAACATCATCACATGTTTGTTGTCTCTCTAAGTGTAGAGTAGGTTTTGTCTTCACATGTTGACAGTGGAAGACGGTTCACAAAGGTGACACATAACTGAAAAAAACAGGAATAACATCAAACCTAAAATACAGCAGTAAGCAGTGTAACAGAGCAGATTGTGTTCCTCTTCAATAATTGTTTGCTGATATTTTATGATAACTCAACAGATGAGGTCTGATAACAGTCATTGTGATTTTATTTAATTATAGTTTGTTGCATGCACATGAAGTAGTTGTCTCAGAAGTTCATGAACTAGTCAGGAAATTTAATTTATAGATTCTCATTCATCGACACTTTCAAACTAATGTATTTTAATGGGAAGCATTTTCAGTCTAGAGTCTGAAATGTGTCAAAAAATAATGATGTTTTATGATGTGACAGCACTGTGGTTCAGGTCTGGTCAGGTTTAAAAACAAAAAACACTTTATTAGGGTTAAGGAAAGATCATGATTTGGATTAAAATGATCAATTACATTGAAGTTACTAACATTACTTACTTGAAATCTATCTATCTATCTATCTATCTATCTATCTATCTATCTATCTATCTATCTATCTATCTATCTATCTATCTATCTATCTATCTATCTATCTATCTATCTATCTATCTATCTATCTATCAGGACGTCCATCCAACCCAAAATACTTTACTTTATAACAACATCATCAATGGCATCTGTCACTCAAACGTTGTGTGTCACAAAAAAATATGAATATATGTGTGTCCACGTACACAAATCTATAGATTAATTTTCGTGAGTATTTCAGGAACTGTTGTGAGTCTGCTTTGAAACATGAGAAATAAAAAAGGTAAAGAAAGTCACCTCTTTGTTTCTGCAGTCTGAGGTTTCTCTGGTGTTCAAACTAAATTTCCTCCTCATCTTCAGTTTGTGGACGAGCAGCAGAACAACAGCAACCAGCACAACAATCACAGGCACACATACAACCAGAGGCCAGAAGTAATCTGGACAAGAGACATCAGATACGGCTGGGAAGGAAGAGAGAGAGAGACATGTAATCAGTGGCGGTAGAGTTTTTGACCATAAATAGCTTGTTTTTACATGTGGATCTACATCATCTTCCAGTGGTCTCTGTTAGTTACATGTTAAATTAATGAAAAAATAAACAGGCTGTGAAGTATAACTAAGTAGAAAATGAAATTTCAGATACTCTTTCTATTTCTATGTCATTTATTGCCAGTTTCTTGCATGTGTTAGTAACCAGATGTTATGAATTTAGTTTTGCTTAAATTTTGTTTCAGTTTATTTAAAAACAACCCATCTCTTTAGATTTTATGGTTCATTCCCTACTGTATCCGTGTCGCATTTTGATGGCACATGGAGCGGTCACAAACGCCATAATGAACGCGTTCACAATAGCGTTCATCAGGCAGAAATACAGTGAGTTCAGTTAACGTTCGCCCAAAAAATAAACGAGTTCATGAACAATCGTTCATTGAACGCGTTCAGGCACAACACATGTCTCTTGGTCTGTAGGATTTTATTGTTTTCCAGCACATTGCATTGCTCAGACTGCTTATTAATTTACTTATTTATTTACTGATTTATAATGTCTTATTGTGTAGATTTTCATTACTTTATTTCTTATTTTACGATCACTGGGACGTGAGCACTGTATTTCATTCTCTTTCATGTATTTACATGGCTGGAATGACTATAAATATCCCTGAATCTTGAACCCTGAACAATTCTAAAACTGAATGTGAAATGTTTTCTGGTGCTGAACTATCTCATGTAAGAGAGACAGTGATGGACAGATGGACAGACATGAACTGTCCTGTACCTGCAAACTGCTCTGTGGTTTCAGGGAAAGATGATGAAGGTGTGAAGCTTCCTGAACTGGAGATGAAACTCTGTGTTGTTGCTGGTGTGGAGGCTGATGGGACTGATGTTGAAAAAGGTCGGAGAGTCCAGTTTGGTTCTTCAGTGGTTGGAGCTGTGAACAATGAAAACACAATGAAACAATCAGATACTGAATCAATAAAGCAGAGGAATGAGATGCTGCTCTAGAAAGAAAGATCATATTAAAACATCCATCACATACACAAGGAAAATGCAGCATTAAATGTATTAATGAAGTAAAAACAATTATAAGTAAGTGACCAAAATATAAGGACATAAGTGCACTGAGCTGCTCGGAGTAATCAGCAGACCACGAGAAATCCTGGCGTCATGACTAAACCCTTACATACTGTTCATATTCTGAACATGATGAATATAACAACATGTTTCAATTCTCATTTTTTATTTTTTTAATAACACAGGTAAAACTTGTACCCTTGTATATTTAGAAATGTGTATCAGCTGCTTATTCTGGGTCACATTCAGGCGGGGAGTTCCGGTCCTCTGAAATGAGGCCATGCGGAAGTAACTTAAAACTGCATTCTATCAAAAGGCCACCAGGGGACGACCGTTTTGGTGTCAAAAGGACTTCCGTCTCTATACAAGTCAATGGAGAATTCACCAACTTCTCACTTGATTTCTAACCTCAGTAAACATTTTCAAAATGTGTTTATGGTCTCAATCGCTAGTTTAAAGCCTTCTTCAATGCAGTATGATGTTCATTTGGGACATTTTGGCTTCCCTGATTTTATATTTGACAATAAAGCAGGGTATGCATTAGGGCGTGGCTACGTCGTGATTGACAGGTTGATTGGTTCACATGCTATCACAATGTCTCTTGGTCTGTAGGATTTTATTGTTTTCCAGCACATTGCATTGCTCAGACTGCTTATTTATTTACTGATAAACTTATAAAAAAAGAATTCACGTTACTCCAAACCACGTTCACTGCTTATACTGAAACACTACAGCAGTACCAGAACTTTCTTTGAGAGGTAGGAAAGGGTTTAGGGGGTGGAAGTGTGTGAAGGAGGGGGGGGTGTTTACTGAACTCACAAACTGATGGGGTAAAAATCTCGGGAGGGTGGGGGTGGGGGGGGTTCAAAACCACATCGATGACAGTTAAAAGAGGGGAACAAAGTTATCTTTTAATTTTTTTTAAATGATTACTAATAGATTGTTTTATGTTTTATTTACTGATTTACTTATAATGTCTTATTGTGTAGATTTTCATTATTTTATTTCTTATTTTATGATCACTGGGACGTGAGCACTGTATTTCATTCTCTTTCATGTATTTACATGGCTGGAATGACTATAAATATCCCTGAATCTTGAACCCTGAACAAGGAAATGTATTGAAACTGAATGTGAAATGTATTCTGGTGCTGAACTATCTCATGTCAGAGAGACAGTGATGGACAGATGGACAGACATGAACTGTCCTGTACCTGCAAACTGCTCTGTGGTTTCAGGGAAAGATGATGAAGGTGTGAAGCTTCCTGAACTGGAGATTAAACTCTGTGTTGTTGCTGGTGTGGAGGCTGATGGGACTGATGTTGAAAAAGGTCGGAGAGTCCAGTTTGGTTCTTCAGTGGTTGGAGCTGTGAACAATGAAAACACAATGAAACTATCAGATACTGAATCTATAAAGCGGAGGAATGTAATAAATACGTATGTATTTTATTTATTTTTTGTCTACTTAGTTACTGTTATCTTTCCTTTTCCTCTTAGCCCTTTGTTATAATTGTTATTACGTTTTTTTGTGGCAATAAGTTGCATCGTTTTTGCATAATTGAAAACTTGAAAATAAAGTATTCTAAAAAAAATAAAAATAAAATAAAGATCACATTGTCAATGTATCTTATTATCATTATTTTTTTTTTTATCATTATTGTTGTTATAATGTGAAAGGCTGGTTTTATATTATATCTGCCCAGACCACCAAATGCACTTGTGGTCATTTGGTGACCAGGTTTGCTGGATGCACCTGTGATGAAACATTTTTACTGGTATGCATGTTGGAGGCTGTGACAGTCGTGGCCAATCACAGTTGTACTTTGATCCTCTTTAAACACGGAGCTTTCCCCGTCATCACACACTGACAGTTTGAATCCTGTGGAGAGTTTTCCTCACAGGAAACTTATTGTTATCTGAGACGTAAAGAGTTTCAAACATGAATACAGCAGCTCAAATATACTGAAAAGAGCAGATGATGAGTCTTTTTAAGTTGAATCTGGACACAATGATCCAACAGTGTGTACTGTACAACAAATGCAGTTAGGAACCAACATAGTGTCATATATAAAATGAAAGTAGGATTTATAATATTTATAATATATAGTATTTTGCATGTTATTTTTTATTTCTAAATTATTTTTAAAACATTTTTTTTATTTAATTATTTTGAAACTGTTGCCTGTTTAAACTTCATAACATAAACACTCAGCTGTCACACTGCCTGAATGTCTGAGTGGCTTTCACAGCTGTTTTTATATTGTCAACTAATTAAAAACAGACTTATGAGAAAATTTAGCACTTGGACAAAAAACAGTGTGATAAGAACAACCCAAATTGACAGAAACCATCTTTGGGACGATTTTATTTGATATTTCAGTTTGGCTCATGTCCCATCTGCTAACATGGAGGGGGCAGGACTTATGACCTATACTACAACCAGCCACCAGGGGGCAATCCAGCTGTTTTGGCTTCACATTTGGGGAGCTATCATGAGGTCCATCTTTATATCCAGGTGATGGGTACCACACCTTCTCCCACTGTGGTGCATAGCGAGTCACCAAGACACCAAACCAGTTTGATTGTGTGAAGCCTGATAGTCCAAATGTATGAATAAGTTTATAAATTATTATTTTTTTAATTTTTAATTTTATTTATTATTATTTTTTTATTTATTTCTTATTTTGACTATTTTGCACCACGGGAAGAGACCCCGTACCAATCTCGTTGTGACACCTGTTGTACAATGACAATAAAGGATATTCTATTCTATTCTAAAAGGTAAACAATTTTGATCAGTTGGAGGATGTGTTGTTCCACATACAGCTGTATCTTTCTAATAACTCTGACCTTAGTGCTCCTCTCACTGCCATTAATTACATCACACCAATAAAATTCTAGCTGTAACTTTGGTTGTTTGTTTACATCTTGTAATTTCCATATTCCTAATTTATATTCCAAGTCCATCTTTTGATTTTAGATAAAAACAAGAAACAAATCCATTATAATTTTTCTGTAAGAATTTATATGCACTTACCAGAATTAATAAAAATAAACATTTTAATGATTTTCAAAATAAAACTCACCATCTACAACAAAGATCGGGAACCAGTGGGATGAATCTGGAGACGAAGGTCTGCCGTAACCACACATGTACCGTCCTGTGTCCGACTTCTTCAGCTGTGTGATGGTCACATACAGTTCAATTGCAGATCCTTTTGTATATTTAATGCTGTATCTGCCACTCTGAGCTTGGTTCCCTTCTGTTTCAACCAGGATGTCTTCTTCTTTTTTACATTCACCCTTACAGAAGAACTTCCTGCTTCCATAGACAGTACCAATGCATCCAACTGTGACACTTTCACCCTCAGTTTCTGCATTGATGAAACGAGTGTTTACCCCCAACGTTGCTTCTGAAAAGTTAAACAATCAACAATTAGTGTCTGTACTTCCTGTAAGATGCTGAAGTCTGATCACAATATTTCCTGCTTCACATTCACACAGATCCACAGAGTCACACTGGGAGCTGCCCAGTTCAACCACAGTCTGACTGCTGGATACACTGAGTCAATATATCATAAACGTCTCACAGTCTTCACACAGTTTAATTACATTCTATCTGACTTCATTTATTCTTATGCTTCACAATCATTAAATGGGATGAACATAGTAAATATATCAGGTTTTGTGACTTTCAGTAGAAACTCACCATCTGTAACTATGAGGTCAAAGTCATAGTAAGAATCTGGAACCAAAGATCCACCCAAACCACATCTGTACCGTCCTGAGTCCGACTTGGTCAGCTGTTTGATGGTCACATACACAATTCTTCTTCCAGAGGATCCGTCTTTATATTCGATGCTGTATCTGCCGCTCTGAGCTGTGACATCATCTGTTTTAATGAGAATGTTTTCTTCTTTACATTCTCCTTTACAGAAGAACTTGGTGTTTCCAGACGAAGTCAAGTAGGATTGTATTGAACCACTTCCTCCTTCAGCTCCAGCATAAAGGTCTACTGCATTGCTGAGTCCAGTGTCTCCATCCTGCAGTGCTGTTGGAAAGATGAACAGTGAATACTGATGATCAATACTTTGTGTATTATAGACTTACTGTAAAACAGACTGCAGCTTAATGAGAGCTAATCCATCACTTCACAGAGAAGCAGAGATGAAACAGAGGCAGTGTGGTGGAAGAAACAGCACATACTCTTCTGTGTCTTATAATTAAACATCATCCTAACACCTTATATGAAAGCTTTGCTTCACAGTTAGATGTGTCTGGGTTTTGTTTACTATATATGGTGATAATAATTCTCACTTTTCTTCCTTGTCTGTAAATATGAGTTGAGAACCACATAAGGGAAGTGTCAAGATATCATGAGGAACATGTTGCTGTTTCCTGTGTTGTGTGGTTGTAGACTGCTGTATAAAACCAGGAACTAACAGAGGCTGCTGCTCTCAGTCTAATGCATATAATGTTATAGGTCGAAACACTTAAACGTGTTTTGATTAAATAACACAGAAAGACATTGTGTCTTTGTGAGTCTCTTATTTTAGTAGAACATTTTAACTACAGGCAGCAAAGTGTTCACTGACTGTACAGCAGTTGCTGTTGTTCTACTCTCAGCTGAAGTTGTAGTCACAGTATCTCTGTGTAATGTCTGTTTTTCACTGTTTTAATATCAAACACATTAATGAGCAACAACTATTCATGATGGACGGTTTTTATATTTTGTTAAATGAGATCACATTTAGTTTAGTTAAATTCAAAGATTAGATTATAGAGATGTTGCAGAAGCAAATAGTAACAGAATCATTTAGAGAACAACAGAATAACTAATTAACATGACAGCGACATAAAAACTTAAGTGATAGAAATGTGACATTTGTTAAAATGTCCACAATGAATGTCCAGAAGCAGTGTGTGCTGCAGCTTTACAGACACAGTCAGGTAATCAGTCCTCACCTGATAAGAAGCAGAAGAACAGAACCTGGTGGATATTCATTCTGAGTTTGATCCTGATGCAGAAAATCATCAAACTGTCAGAGAGCTGCCTCAATATGTCTGTCTGATCAATCAGGAAGATGGAGACGCTTTAAGTTCACATTACTTCTCTCTCTCTCTCTCTCTCTCTCTCTCTCTCTCTCTCTCTCTCTCTCTCTCTCTCTCTCTCTCTCTCTCTCTCTCTCTTCCTCTCTATCTCTCTCTCGGTCTCTCTCTCTCTCTACGGTATGAGTAATAATCTTATTTTTGACCCATTATATGACCTCTATGTCCTCTGTAGGATTATTCAGACACATTAAAACCAACAAAGCTAACAGTCCAGTAAAGTAGTAGCCACTTCAAAGTTCCCATTCAAGCTGAATGGCAGCCAAGTTCCAGCGGCTGGAGCAACCCCCTCCTTCTCCTGGGCGTGTCTGGGCCTATCTTTTCCTGTAAGCCCACCTATTCATTGTAATACAGGGTATGACCAGGAGATGGCACTTCTGTCACAAAATAGCCCACATTCTGATGTTCTATGAATTTTTACTGACCAGTCATCCGAAATTCATCGAATCAAATCAAAAAAATTAAATAGCCTACTGACTGATTATTTTGTTATTTGTTTTGAATCTAACACAAAAAACCGGGATGAAAAAAGACTTTAATTTTTTTTAAATTTGAAATGAACGCGACAAAAATCGCCCATTTTGTGACCATAATGTAAAATTTGCGTCATCGCGCGTGTAGCTAGCCCCGCCCATTTTCACTATATAACAACAACATTGCTTCTTCTATCATCAACCATGGCTGAGATCACTTCCTCTTTTCTCTCATATGTGTCCCTGAGGCTGCTGAGGCTCTTCCATTTGCTGTGACATCAACTGACAAAAACACACGTAAAATAACTGTTGAATCTATGCCGGGATAGTCAGCTGTTTTTTTTTCTTTTTTTCTTCAAAACTTTATAAGGGAAAGCCAGCTATGCTAACAGGGGCTATACATACATAAAAACATGGAACTTAAAGGGTGATTAACCTTTCATTGGATGCTGGTTCAAATATTCTCACATAAATTATGCCAGAGTGCTAAAGCTGAGAATGAGGGGTGGGTAGGTTAGAAGACTGTACGTCCCTTTGGATAATAGGTGTCTGCTAAATTGTGAATTGTAGAATTGTTGAAAAGTGTGCCAGCCAACCCCAGTCTATTCAGTGCATGCTTTAAGCCAGGTAAGCCCATCCACCTTATTAGACTTTTTTCCGGGGAGTTAAAATGTCTTATTTTCGGGAAAAATATTGAATATTTTAAAAATATCGAGTGGCAGTAGCTATGGACGGTTCTGGAGAGATTTGGCCTGGGGAGAAGGTTTGTTGACATGATTCGTGTTTTATATGGTAACCCCGCCCGCCATGGTGTCCACGAACGGCTTACACCTGAGCCCCTTTCCCAGTTTTCGTGGGACTCGACAGGGGTGCTGCCTCTCTCCAAGTTTATTTATGGCAAAAGCTATTTGCACCCAGTATAATTAAAAGTGGATGCTATTTGTACCCTGGTATATATAGCAAAGTGTACTATTTGCACCCGTCTTGGTGCAAATATCAATGTATGCTATTTACACCCCAGTACAGGAGTGCATGCTTTCGGAACACCGGGACAGCAGGATAAATATACGTCGCTGTTCTCTTCTGTATATCATATAATAATTTGTGTTCGGTGAGATCTATCACTCCCCGGCGTGAGAAATGTCAGGTGTGGCGTGTGAGCGTGAGAGCAGCTAGAAATGTGTGTCTCACGGCCTGAGACTTCACAGGTCTGACAATGTATTTGGTATTCATGGCAACCATAGATCTGTCAAAATTTGATTTCCATCATATAACAAACTGAAGGTTGTAAATTCAGACATTTTCAGGTTGTATGCATTTACTTAACAAGTGAAAATGTAGCAGAGTTTTTCCGCTGAAAACATTATCATAATAAAAAAAAAGCAATAAATAACTGCTGCTGCAAAGACTCGAACCAGAGTCTCCTGAACTACTGACGGACACGCTGCCCGTTACGCCACCACTTTGTTCATACAAAGTAATGTGACAGCCCAATATGTTTGCTAATACGGAAGATAGATATTGGCGACAAATAATTTCTGGCTGACAAACTGATGCTTGTATGCATTCACTGAAGAAAGATTATGAAAATATAATACAACTTTCCCGCCAGAAATGTCTTTAGAACAAACATTAGAGATGAAACCTTTCTAAATTCGCCTTTTTCTGTTGGATTGGAAGATGAATGTCTGCCATGTTTTCACGTTGTTATACTTCTAGGGTGCAAATAGTTCAGCTGTGTGGCCGAGGCTATTTGTACCAGGGGTGCAAATAGACACTTGTTTATTTATTCTCTCGTTAGAACCGCTAACCCAACATCTGATGGAGAACCAGGTCAATGCCTGGTGACTCCTATTCGGATTAAAACCTCATTGCCAGCCATATCGGCCTTCGCTGATGACGTACTTATCTATTTATGGGATATCGAAAAGTCAGCGATACAGCGATCAAAGCAAAAGGGTGGGCTGGCCTTTCCAAACTTTATGAGGTACCATCAGGCCTTTCACCTGCGCCTGCTTAAGACATGGCTTGACCGTTCTTCTCAGGTAGCCTGGAGCGATATAGAAGATGCACTAGTGCATCCATACAAACTAAAAAGGGGTCTTATATTCTGGACTGACTATCAACCAATGCATGTTACACTTTTGGCCTGTTATTACAAATTTGATAAGAAATTTCAAGGTGGTTGAAAAGAGTCTGGGGGGGAATTGGAAATGGCACCTGAATACTCCATTGAAGGGTAATAAAAATATAATCTCAGAGAATAAGCCGTTTGAATCAACATCATGGTCCTCAAAGGGAGTGTACAATCTCAGGGATGTATTTGACCCAGGGGGTATGCTTAGCTTCCAGATATTGTGTTCTCTTTTTAATCTACCAACGACATCTCACTTTCTGTACCTCCAACTACGGTCAGCTCTTCGCACCTATGGTGTGCGAACGAACTCTAAGCTGCAGACACATCCTGTCGTGGACTGGCTATCCACACCGGACTCTAAAGGACTAGTATCAGTCGTGTATTCAGGACTTCAAACACACACACAGACACACACACACACACACACACACACAAATAGTGTAAGATAATTACTTGATTACTTAACTTTAGTAACCCTAAAAGTAAGAGACTGAGAACAGAAGTCTTCAACAGCCAACTGGGACTTTATTGATGATGCAGCAAACACAGCAGACACCAACGAACCGGTGACAACAGTAGAACAGTGAAACAGGAAAAAACAGCCCCGACCTACGCCCAACCAAACACTTTTATACTGCTGTTTTGCGTCAGGGCGTGATTTGTTATTATGTGTGTCATGTCAGGATAAATCACAGCAAGAGTAAAAGCAGGTTTGATCTTTATTTCTTCAACAGTTTCTTGTGTTTAATTATTTATTATGTATGTCGTGTCCTCTCACATGCAAGGGATGAACTCTTGTCATATTTTACCTGGCATTCTGAACAACAAAATGAAATAATACACAAATGCTGGATTGAAGATTAAACTATTATTATTGTACAATAAGGAGACAGCATACATACAGAATGACATCAGCTCTTCTCAACAAGCAAAGAGTCTAAACTAGTATAGTTTCTGAGAGAACAATTAAATCATCTGTGATTGATCAAACATATCCGCCTCTATCATCTTACCCAATAGAAGATAACCACAGAGCAGAATGTATATGCATATGCACATCTTACATTGGTCATGTAACCCCAAAACCAGAGCCTCAGGTCATAAATTATTTCTAGATACTTTACTCCGGTCACCACACCCAAGAATCAGAGCTTCTACTTTATTTGGATACAGGCCAAGACAGGAACAGCGTTGGGCCTCCTGAAGATAACAAAACACATTCCATAAGACACAGAGATGAGGCAAAAGCAGAGATCCTACATCCACAATCTTAGATTAAAATGATCAAAACAATTGTTGATCCTTCTGAACTGAAATATTCTACTCAAGTAAAAATACCACTACTTTGATGAAATTTTACTGAACTACAATTACTTAAAAATGTACTCAGGTAAAAAGTAGCTTGTTTAATATTTATTCAGAGTAAAAGTTACTTAGTTAGTTTTTTAACGGGGAATTTTAAAAGAATAGAACATTTTTAAAACATCAAAACAAATACAACACAAATAGACTAAAAAGACTATAAACAACTGTTAATCAAAAGCCAGGCTAAACAGGAAGGTTTTGAGTTTCCTTTTATAACTTTCCATACTTGCTGTTCTGAGATCCTCAGGCAGTCAAACGGATCACAGCATAATAGCTAAACGTCATCTCACCATAAGTGTCTTCAGTTTCAACCTTTGACACAGCAAACAGACTCCTGCCAGAGGACCTGAGGAGCCGCACGTGTTCATACGCTGTCAGCAGTTATATAACTCTATAGAGCTGTATACGCTGGAGCAAGACCACGAAGAGCTTTAAAAACAAGAAAAATCATTTTTAAATCAATACGGAAAATAACAGGAACATGTTACTTTTAAAAGTAACTAATTACATTACAAAATTACTGCCATTATAATGTAACGAGCTCCATTATAAAGTAACTAGTTCCATTATAAAGTAACTAGCTCCATTATAAAGTAACTATTTCCATTATAAAGTAACTAGCTCCATTATAAAGTAACTATTTCCATTATAAAGTAACTAGCTCTAGTTCCATTCCAGCATTACCTTGTGAGAACAGTAACTGGTTAGAGTACTTTAGTGTTGATTTGTGATTCCTCATGTAGTTTTAGTCCAGACCTCCTTTAAATATAATGACTGTACCATCATCACACAGCCAAGTCTGATCCATCATCTGTAAATCTTTACACTGACAGCAGGAATGACACACACAATGTCCCATTTACAGTCTTTACTGGACTAAAGTGGCTTCTCAAACATAAGCTCACATACAAGTTATAAACTCCATCCAGGCTTTTAAACACATCTACATCACTGCAACAGACCAACACACACAACTTACATGTTACTGGAATGTTCTTGTTCTTATTTTCTCCCACTCATTCTAAATAATGGGAATATTTCCATGAAGTGAATACTGACCCATTTTGCTGTCAGAGCTGTCGTACACATGTGCAGTGATAGAACCGGAGCATGTATCAATTATTGCTAATATTGTAATTTATAAGATTAGAAAAATAAAATTGCCTGGCATTCCGATTTGCAATTTCATTGTTTTTCCAATGACTGTTCCTCTTTTTAATTATTTCTCTCATTCTTAAAGTTGCATCAGCTGTCTTGTTATCAACATGTTAAAATCACTGGTTAAAATTAAGCTGGCATAATTAACATGAATGCAGGTGAGGAAATCTGAAAAAACCACCAGAAGAGTAGAGAGACAGAGTTTTGGAGGTCTGTAGATTGTTACTGACAGCAAAGTTAATGCGTTATATTCAAAAGAAGAAATAAACTCCAAAGTCAATGTCTCTGCCCCGTAGGAATGCAGTGAGTATTATAGCTGTTCCCCCACCTTTTCTACCTTCTCTGCAGAGTGGGAGAATGCGTCATTTGGTGGATAGGCCTCTTTAAGTGTTTATGTTGCATCCACTTCCAACCAGGATTCATTTAAAAATAAATAGTCTAGCTGATTGTCTGTGATTAGATCACTTACACAAAATTAATTGTTGGGAAGTGCACTGACATTAACAACAATGTCATATGTACTTTGTTTTTAAGTGCAGTTGTCAGGATTGTTGATGAAAGAGGCATTTATAGGAGACTATTTAAAATGACAATGATGATTTATTTGCTGCTACCTGGAATGCTGCTGAACTTACTTCCATTGTATTGTTTTAACAGAGCAGTGTGTTTTCTATTCTATTAGTCTGTTTATCCGACAGGAAGGCGTGCCTCAGTCAGTTTCCTCCCAGAGTACTGTAGAGGGGAAAAGACTCGGAATGAGCTTCTGTGGATATAAAGAGAGGAAATTAAATAGTTTTGGTCTTAATTCCTGTTTTCTCTGTTGTTACTGTGACTCTTAACCAGGGTTGGTTCTCTTGAATTTTGCTCTCACAGTGTAACTGGTTTACATCTCTGAGACACAATGAGTGTTTATGTGGAAGAAGAGTCTCATCCTCAGTATACTAAAGATAAATGAGTCCACCAGTCTGCAGAACAGTGAACAGAGTACAGTGTGTTGTGTAATCCTGCACATAGAGGACTGGATCATTTTCAGTCATGGATAAATCACAGCAAGAGTAAAAGCAGGTTTGTTCTTTATTGCTTCAACAGTTTCTTGTGTTTAACAATTTATTCTTTATTTATTCCAGTTCTAGTCTTCTTCCCTACCGCTGCATGGCTCTGTGCCAGCCTCATTGTCATGGGTGGTGTTTTAGTTTTCGTACCCTTCTTCCTTTTGTCCCCTGCCTCCATGTAAGCCCCAGCTCTGTCCCTCGCTTCCTTTGCCTTACTGGCTGTTTTGTTAGGCCTGCTGGGAGTTTGAGGGTTCTGCGCAGTATCTTAGCTGGTCCTAGGACTGTGCTCTTCTGAACAGAGACCTCAGATGTTGTACCTGGAATCTGAGCCCCCAGTACTCCTATTACCACTGACTGTTACCTTTACTCCCCACATCTTCTCTAGCTCTTTCTCCTCATTGGTATTTTTCGAGCTTCTCGTGTTCCTTCTTCCGGATGTTACTGTTGCTCGGGATCACTATGTCTATCAGTACTGCCTTCTTCTGTTGTTTGTCCATCAACATGATGTCTGGTTGGTTAGCCATCATCAGTTTTTCAGCCTGGATCCTTTTGATGTCCCCATGACATCCTATATGAAAGGTACAGATTGTCAAACAACATTAAGTTAGTTTAATATTCAACATTCATTTGACATTCAAAGTATAAACCTATTATGCACTTCAACCATTTGAGTGAATGATGTCAAACCAACTGTATAACATACAGACTAATATGCCTCATGTGCCTCAAGGCTTATTTTTCAAATATATCTTTTATGTCATTTTTTTAAACAATTAAAATAAATAAATAACCTTACCACCACTCCAGTTTCAGAACTTGTATCATGAAACCTGACAAAAAGTCTCAATAAGAACATCTTGACAGTAATCGCTGCAAAAGTACGACAGATGAATAAACACAGAGACTCAAACAGTGACTGAACTGAAAACCAAAACCTTTACACACACAAGGAGTGATTACAAACAAGATACAGGTGAAAGACATGAGGAAATTAACTAAGGGGGGAAAACACAGGAAGTAAAAATAGCTACACACACACACACACACACACACACACACACACACACACACACACACACACACACACACACACACACAAGGAGAAACCCTTTCAAAATAAGAGCCGAAAACAGAACAGAAATGACAGACAGGATGTGACACTGCACACCTTCAACAGTACAACAACAATGGTACAGCCCGTGCAACCTTTCAGGGTACCCCAGTTTTTACCGTACACCACACAGTATATACGCAGGTGCATTGAATTACTGTATATAACACAATGAACCGTTTAACCAGTCAGATATACAAGCCTGTCAAGAAATGAATGATGTCTATCAGTCTGAAAGTCCAGGTACGCCTCCTCATCTCAAAGAACAAGTAACAGTCCAGCAGTGAAAGTTAGTGGGAACATTTATGTCTCATGCATAATGTTTAATGCAAAAGAGTCAAATGTATTGAGATAGAACAGGATGTTCTTTTCTTTGAAAATGTATGTACTGCAAAAGACAAATATAACTGTGCAAACATGAAGGTTTTACTTTCACAACAGCAACGGTTTGCAAAAGGTTAAAGAAAGGTGACATTTGATAGAGAGAAATTTAGACAGTGGAAAAAAAGCTTACTTTAAATTAAAGAGTTCGGTCTAGATCTGCTCTTTGTGTAAAGTGCCATGAGATGACTTTTGTTGTGATTTGGCGCTATATAAATAAAGAATGATTGATTGACTGATTGACTTGAAGCTTTTATTCAGTGCAGGCTGTAGCACTGAAACAGTTTTATGACAAAGTTTCTTCAATATTACTATAATTTAGATTTGTTTCCTATCATGTTGTTTTAGAGGGGATTTGTCTATAGTTGCAAACCACAAAAAACTGTGTTATTTATATTAGTTTCTGCCATTTTTTGTCTTAAAGCTGCAGTCTGTAACTATTTTTGTGTTATATTTGCTAAAATTGTCATTATGATCTGACAGTAGAATAAGATACAGATAAGCTGTGACAAAGTCCACTGTCTCTGGCTCCACCTAGTGATCCTAATGTGATTTACAAGAATCTACCTCTCCCGAGTAAAACTGCAAAATCATAGTCCGGAGGAATGTCAGTGACGCTGTACACACGCTGAGGCGCTGAACTGGACAAAAGCCTGGCAAAAAAAACACAAGGAAATGAATGTATGCGCGAGCGAGGTTGAAGCTGCGCCAGATATTGAACTTGCGTGTGAGAGAGAGAGAGGGACTGTTAAGTCAGACTAGCCGAGACTAGTCAGGGCTAGTCAGATACCCATGAACTTATGAAGCCCCTTGGATAAGAGGCGAAAAGTCTTCAAGTTTATACTACAAGTCCAGCTGCTCTCGATTCAATTACCCAGAGATAACTATGATAACTATGATACTAGATCTGAGCTCTAGGTGGTTTGACCATTTGCCTTGACTGGTTAGGAGAGACAGATGGAGGGAGAGAAGAGAGAGACACAGACACAGAGAAGCACAATAACTACAACAATGACAATCATAGTAATAATAGAAACATAACTAACAAGCAGGACCATGGCAGCAGGTTGTCCACAACCATGAACTATGAAGGTTGGGTTAGTGTTTATGGGCTTTGATTTTTTGTTTTCCTCTGTGTTCCTGCACTTATTTGCAAGTCCATCTTTCTCTCCACACCTGGCCTGCATCAGGTTTGTTAACCCTGCCTTGCTTTCAGTTTTTTATGTTCTTCTTTAGCATTAATATTTTCTCCTTTGTTTGCTTCTCTTTGTGCATTTTACCATAACAATCGCATTTCCTTCTCTGCTTTCGTAATATATGAAATCATATATACTATACATGCATATGCATCAACAACATTTTGTAGGTACAAATTATATGCCCACACTTTGACAATGGTTTGCTGTATTGATTGATCTGAACCACATTAACCTGCCATTTCAACATGTCTATTTCCACCAAACTGTCCATAAGATGTTTGATCCAAACTGTTAAACAAATGTTTCTACACTTTACAAGTTACTTTCCTGGAAAGTTCCTCGCTAGAGATTATAATCAGGCTGATTTTAAGACTGTCCTCCAAAAACTCTTCCAACATGTACATTTCCCAACAAGAGGGGAGAACACTTTGGATCTGGTTTACACATTTTCAGTGACACATTTTTCAGAAACAAAAGAATAGTTCTGTCAGTGAGAGATATCTTGACTCTACCTGAGTCTTGATGTATAAAAGCAGTATCAAAACTGCTGACTGCAAACTTCCTTATTTCTAAAATAGGTCAGACAACCATCAGACTGAAAGTGTCCTGGTGGTTAACTCATTGTTTACCACATTAAAGAATGTATTTGCTCGCATCAATTTACCTCTCAAGGTTTCTAATGAGCTTTAAATGTATTGCACATTTCTTATTTATAGAGTAGCCCAGTCATTTCTAATCAATACAGTTTTTTTAATCATGTGTGAAACAAAAGCTGCAGCAGAGTGACATCATTTCTTTACAATCACCACATCATGTCATTACATATTCTCATCATGTTGAGAGAAAATTGTGATTCAGCAGCGTTATGTTTCTAACAAAAATATCTGCTGTTATTTAGTTGAACATTAACATAAGTTGTACGACACAGAAGAACAATATCAAATAATATCCATATGTTTGAAGAGAAAACATGATCAGTTATGTATCATTGGTATAGAGGTGAACAATGTTTATAGTTAATATTTGCTGATAAAACAAAGAACAATAAAGAAAGTAGAACAAACTGGAACCTTGCAGCACATGTTAACCTGCTCAGTACAGAATCCAAACATCATCATATGCTCGCTGTCTCTGTGAATGTAGAGTGGGTTTGGTCTGGATCCATGCTCGAGTAGAAGTTGTCTTCACATGTTGACAGTGGAGGACGGTTCACAAAGCTGACCCATAACTGGAAATCAAACAGGAATAACATCAAACCTAAAATACAGCAGTAAGCAGTGTAACAGAGCAGATTGTGTTCCTCTTCGATAATTGTTTGCTGATATTTTATGATAACGACTCAACAGATAAGAAGTTTGATAACAGTCATTGTGATTTTATTTAATTATAGTTTGTTGCATGCACATGAAGTAGTTGCAGGAGACCAAAAATAAAATGTCCTCCAACAGGTAGAGTTAACATGCAACAGATTCTCAGAAGTTCATGAACTAGTCAGGAAATTTAATTTATAGATTCTCATTCATCGACACTTTCAACACTCACCACATATGTCCTGACGGCATATGTGGCCGTATATTGCATCACTGCACCGTACAGCTTGGTGGTGTTTCAAACATATTTTTCAAATGGTAGTTGACTCTTATCAATATCCAAATATTTGGAAAATATCTAATATTGTGCCATTGCCGAAGAATAGTAAGCCTAATCAGCTTAAGGACTTTAGGCCAATTGCCCTCACTTCATTGTTAAGGAAATCCTGGAGAAAATTATTAAAAATGAGATTCTCACTGCTATCGAGGGTAAACTTGACCCTCTACCATTTGGCTGACAGGCTGGAAAGGGCGTAGAGGATGCTAAGATTTTCATTCTTAACACCTTGTACAAACATTAGGAGAAACCTAATGCCCATGCTAGACTGTTGGTTGCAGATTTCTCCTCTGCTTTTAACCACATGCAACCTTGTCTTTTAAGTGAGAGATTGATCTCTGATTTTAAACTTTCACATCAACTTGTTCTATTGATTTTAGACTTTTTGACCAATAGACAGCAGAGGGTCTTTGTGAATGGTCATTTGTCTGACATTGTTGTCACTAACACAGGCTCACCACAAGGGTGTGCACTATCACCTCTTCTCTATATGTTATATACTGACAGCTGTAGCAGACTTAAGCAGAGAGACCTAGGTTCCTTATGGGAACTACAGGTCATGAGGAAGTCAAACAATATTTTGAGTACTTTCGGGCATATCTTAAGAAATTAATATTCATTATTGCCCTCAGGGTGTCCCTATGCCCAACCCGCATGTACGGGTAACCATTTTTCCAAGTCCTTTATCCCCTCTGCTGTCAGACTGCTGAACAAATCTATATGAGGTCTAGTTGTATCTGTATGTTATTGCACTGTGCAGTTGGATACTCTAGTGCATTTTTTTTTATCATTTAGAGCTTGTATAGGCTTCCTCTTAATGAACTATTTATTGTACTAGGGCCTGCTGACTTTGCACATAGTTTTTGCACCCTAACCCTAACCTCTTATGTGTTTTTATCTTGTTATTTATGTGAACGAGTATGTGGTGGTGCGAACTGTCAAATGAATTGCCCTTCAAGGGATTAATAAAGTTGTCTTGAATCTTGAATTTTGAATCTTGACACTTTCAAACTAATCTATTTTAATGAGAAGAATTTTCAGTCTAGAGTCTGAAAGGTGTCTAAAATTATGATGTTTTATGATGTGACAGCACTGTGGTTCAGGTCTGGTCAGGTTTAGAAACAAAAAACACTTTATTAGGGTTAAGGAAAGATCATGATTTGGATTAAAATTATCAATTACATTAAAGTTACTAACATTACTTACTTGAAATCTATCTATCTATCTATCAGGACGTCCACCCAACCCACTAACTCCAAAATACTTATAACTACGTCATCAATGTCATCTGTCACTCAAACGTTGTGTGTCACAAAAAAATATGAAAAATTTGTGTCCACGTACACAAATCTATAGATTAGTTTTCGTGAGTATTTCAGGAACTGTTGTGAGTCTGCTTTGAAACATGAGAAATAAAAAAGGTAAAGAAAGTCACCTCCTTCTTTCTGCTGTCTGTGGTTTCTCTGGTGTTCAAACTAAATTTCCTCCTCATCTTCAGTTTGTGGACGAGCAGCAGAACAACAGCAACCAGCACAACAATCAGAGACATAGATGCAACCAGAGGCCAGAAGTAATCTGGACGAGAGACATCAGAGACGGCTGGGAAGGAAGAGAGAGAGAGACATGTAGTGTATAGTTTAAAAGACTGGGATCTTTTGTCTTGTATTGGAAGCTTAAAGGTTCTCTGTGGAGTTTTTGACCATAAGTAGCTTGTTTTTACCTGTGGATCTACGTTGTGCACGTTCTGAAGCCATACTGCTGTTCAGATAGTATGTTGTGTTTTGTGATAAATTCATCTAATCTTAAATAGAATATGTTCCATCATGTCTCAAGACTACCAGCATTATCCCAGTCCTTAATAGCCCAACAGTGTCATGGATTGACCTGGGATTTCCACCGCAGGAGAGTGGCAGGGATCAGCTCTGGTGACTGCAGCGGAGACGCTCTGCACCGCTGATGGACCCAGTAGAAATTTGCCTGAAGTCTGCACAGTAAATCATCGGCTGCTGCCTACCAACCATCTGAGACATTTACATCAGCAGATGCATGAACTTTGTGCCCCTCCCCTCGGACAGGAGGTTGTGTACTTTCCGGGCAAAAAACACCAGACTGAAGAACCGTTTCTTCCCTGCTGCTGTAAGACTGATAAACTCTGCACCACACTGCCTTGTTGAACCACACTGATCCTGAACTGCAGTCAGGTACTGTGATTTTAACTATATTATTATATATGCTATCATGCATGCTATCACAATGTCTCTTGGTCTGTAGGATTTTATTATTTTCCAGCACATTGCATTGCTCAGACTGCTTATTTATTTACTGACTTATAATGTCTTATTGTGTAGATTTTCATTTTTGTATTTCTTATTTTATGATCACTGGTACGTGAGCACTGTATTTCATTCTCTTTCATGTATTTACATGGCTGGAATGACTATAAATATCCCTGAATCCCCAAGGAAATGTATTGTAAAACTGAATGTGAAAAGTATTCTTCTTGGTGCTGAAGTGTCTCATGTCTGAGAGGCAGTGATGGACAGATGGACAGACATGAACTGTCCTGTACCTGCAAACTGCTCTGTGGTTTCAGGGAAAGATGATGAAGGTGTGAAGCTTCCTGAACTGGAGATTAAACTCTGTGTTGTTGCTGGTGTGGAGGCTGATGGGACTGATGTTGAAAAAGGTCGGACAGTCCAGTTTGGTTCTTCAGTGGTTGGAGCTGTGAACAATGAAAACACAATGAAAGTATCAGATACTGAATCAAGGAAACTGAATCAAGAAAAATACAATAAATGTGTTAATGAAGTAAAAACAATTATAAGTAAGTGACCAAAAATAAGGACATAAGCGCACTGAGCTGCTCCAAGTAATCAACAGACCACAAAAGATCCTGGCGTCATGACTTAAGTGTCACCCTTGACTTTATGGCAACATACAACACATCTCCATAACATAGTGTATGGACTGGAATCTTCAATCTTTTATCAAAAGTTCCTTGTGGAGTTTTTGACCATAAGTAGCTTTTTTTTACATGTGGATCTATGTTGTGCACACATGGTTGATGTGATACACAATCCTACCAGTGGTTTCACATTAACCTACTGATCTAAAGGATGCAGCAATGCACAAATAAATACAGCAGAGACCAATTCATGATATAAAATACTTTAAATAATCAGCTTTTCAAATATTTTATCACTGAGGAAACATATTCAACACTTGTGTTGGACCCGTAGACTGTATATAAGAAATGGACGTAACATCCATGACGTCACCCATTGGTTTGTGGACTGCTGCTCGGAGGCCAATAGTATTGGATCTGAGCAGCGCCATCTTGAAAATTTCAGGTGCATGCTGGGAAAAATAAAAACACGGATTCTACTTATATGGGCATCAGGAGGAGCATGAGGCGCCCTCCTGAACCTGTGAACTAATCGACCTGTCAATCACGACGTAGCCACGCCCTAATGCATACCCTGCTTTATCGTCACATATAAAATCAGGGAGGCCAAAATGTCCCAAATGAACATCATACTGCATTGAAGAAGGCTTTAAACTAGCGATTGAGACCATAAACACATTTTGAAAACGTTTACTGAGGTTAGAAATCAAGTGAGAAGTTGGTGAACTCTCCATTGACTTGTATAGAGACGGAAGTCCTTTTGACACCAAAATGGCCGCCCCCTGGTGGCCTTTTGATAGAATGCAGTTTTCAAGTTACCGCTTTGGCCTCATTTCAGAGGACCGGAACTCCCCGCCTGGTTAGACCTAAAGGACACACTCAGCATGTTTTGGTGAGTAACACTGAATATAAATATAACCTGTTGACAAGAAAACTGCACAGGGAACCTTTATCAAACATGAGATCTTCCTGTTGAACAAAGCCTTAAAGTCCGTGTAAAGTAAAAATAAATATGTGATGAGTTTGACATACCACAGAAAAGTGTGTTGTTAACCACCCTACCAAATTTGAATGACAAAATAAAATCGCCCAATATATGAAATTAGGCTTCAAAGTTGTTTAAAAGTCTGCCTATTTCTCTTCTCCCAAACACTGTTGGCGTGCCCGCTGAGTGTTTAAACATGAAAGCACAATTATAATAAGGAAGTATATAGTTCTAGGTGCTGAAACACATGTTCGACAATCTTGTTATTCTTTTAAGAAAAACATTTGACTGTTTTAAGAGGACGTTTAGTTACAGAGAGACAGTGATGGACACATGGACAGACATGAACTGTCCTGTACCTGCAAACTGCTCTGTGGTTTCAGGGAAAGATGATGAAGGTGTGAAGCTTCCTGAACTGGAGATCTGTGTTGTTGCTGGTGTGGAGGCTGATGGGACTGATGTTGGAAAAGGTTGGAGAGTCCAGTTTGGTTCTTCAGTGGTTGGATCTGTGAACAATGAAAACACAATGAAACTATCAGATACTGAATCAATAAAGCAGAGGAATGAGATGCTGCTCTAGGAAGAAAGATCATACTGAAACATCGATCACATACACAAGAAAAAGTAAGTGACCAAAATATCAGAAAATAAGTGCACTGAGGTGCTCTGAGTAATCAGCAGACCACACAAGATCCTGGCACCATGATTTCAGTGCCACCTTTGACTGAATGGAAATGTATACAACTCGTCTCAATGACATTTCATATAAAGACTGGAATCTTATATCTTTTAATGGAAGCTCAAAGGTTCGTTGTGTAGTTTTCAGCCATTTTTATGTGTGGATCTACACATTTATGCACATGTGGTTGATGCGAAACACAATCCTACCAGTGGTTTCATATTATCCTACTGATCTACAGGATGCAGCAATGCATTAATAAAAGCAGCAGGGAAGAAGACCGCAAGCAATTCAGTATATAAAATACTTTAAATAATCAGTTAACAAATATTTTATGACTGAGGAAACATGTTGAACACTTGTGTTGGACCTAAAGGACACACTCAGCATGTTTTGGTGAGTAACACTGAATATAAATATAACCTGTTTACAAAAAAACTGCACAGGGAACCTTTATCAGACATGAGATCTTCCTGTTGAACTAAACCCTCAAAGACTTTGGTCTGGATGTTTGTTGACTTGTCATGTGTTTACATCACATGTTAATAATGATCTTACATCATGAGAAATGTAGGATGTGTTTAAACATTAGACATGATGATAATAATCAAATATATAGTTCTTTACCTGCAAACTGCTCTGTAGTTTCAGGGAAAGATGATGAAGGTGTGATCCAGTTTGGTTCTTCAGTGGTTGGATCTGTGAACAATGAAAACACAATGAAACAATCAGATACTGAATCAATAAAGCAGAGAAATGAGATGCTGCTCTACAAAGAAAGATCATATTAAAACATCGACCACATACACAAGAAAAATGCAGCATTAAATATGATAATGAAGTAAAAACAATTTTATATATAAGTGACCAAAATATCAGATGATAAGTTCACTGAGCTGCTCTGAGTAATCAGCAGACAACATGCACCATGCTCAGCCCTCAGCTGTCTTGCCACCTGAAGGAGGTTTTAGAGTGACTGTCACAGCTGTCAATCACAACTTCAAACCATACGTGTAGCTGGTAATGGGTTAGGGTGTCACTGGTCCACCCACATTACTCACTGGCATACCCCACCAAATTTGATCAAAATACTTTTTCTTACAGAAAAATATTTAAAAACTCATGTAATAAATTAAGTAAATATAAACTTGAGTTATTGTTGGTTTGTTGTATATGTTTAAGTTGTCTTTTGATTAAAACAGAACTATTTTAAAAAGTTGTAGGAAGCCTCCAGAACACAATAGGTTGCTATGGTGACAGGCAGATTCTCTGGGCTGCCTTTTACAGCTGTTGTAATGTTGCTGTCATCATTTAAACAAAGTTCATAATGTGTGACACACTTCTGCCTCCATAGACCGAGTCCACTGAAATTCAGGCCCTGTGTTTGTGTTGTCCCACATACAGCTGTATCTTTCTGATAACATAACTCCATATGCACTTACCGGAAGGTTCATAAATGAAGAATAAATATATTCATGATTTTCAATATAAAACTCACCATCTGCAACAATGATCGAGAACCAGTAGGATAAATCTGGAGACGAAGGTTTGCCGTAACCACACTTGTACCGTCCTGTGTCCGACTTCTTCAGCTGTGTGATGGTCACATACAGTCCAAATGCAGATCCTTTTGTATATTTAATGCTGTATCTGCCACTCTGAGCTTGGTTCCCTTCTGTTTCAACCAGGATGTCTTCTTCTTTTTTACATTCATCCTTACAGAAGAACTTCTTTCTATCAACACTATCGATGCATGGATGTGTGACATTTCTTCCTTCAGTTTCTGCACGGATGAAATGACTGTTTACCCCCAACGTTGCTTCTGAAAAGATAAACACTCAACAGTTAGTGTCTGTACTTCCTGTAAGATGCTGCAGTCCGATCACAATATTTCCTGCTTCACATTCACACAGATCCACAGAGTCACACTGGGAGCTGCCCAGTTCAACCACAGTGTGACTGCTGGATACATTGAGTCAATATATCATAAACGTCTCACAGTCTTCACACAGTTTAATTACATTCTATCTGACTTCATTTATTCTTATGCTTCACAATCATTAAATGGGATGAACATAGTAAATATATCAGGTTTTGTGACTTTCAGTAGAAACTCACCATCTATAACAATGAGGTCAAAGTCACAGTAAGAATCTGGAACCAAAGATCCACCCAAACCAAATCTGTACCGTCCAGAGTCCGACTTGATCAGCTGTGTGATGGTCACAGTCACAATTCTTCTTCCAGAGGATCCGTCTTTATATTTGATGCTGTATCTGCCGCTCTGAGCTGTGACATCATCTGTTTTAATCAGAATGTTTTCTTCTTTACATTCTCCTTTACAGAAGAACTGGGACTTTCCAGACGAAGTCAAGTGGCAATTTAATGAACCATTTCCTCCTTCAGCTCCAGCATAAACACTTACTGCATTGGTGAGTCCAGTGTTTCCATCCTGCAGTGCTGTTGGAAAGATGAACAGTGAATACTAATGATCAATACTTTGTGTATTGTAGACTTACTGTAAAACAGCACATACTCCTATATGCCTTATAATTAATTCCTAACACCTTACATGAAAGCTTTACTTCATAGTTAGATGTGTCTGGGTTTTGTTTATTGTATACAGTGATATTCAGTCCTCACCTGATAAGAAGCAGAAGAACAGAACCTGGTGGATATTCATTCTGAGTTTGATCCTGATGCAGAAAATCATCAAACTGTCAGAGAGCTGCCTCAATATGTCTGTCTGATCAATCAGGAATGAAGACGCTTTAAGATAACATTACTTCCTCTCTCTCTCTCTCTCTCTTTCTCTCTCTCTCTCTCTCTCTCTCTCTCTCTCTCTCTCTCTCTCTCTCTCTGAAGCCTCTTTGATTAATCTGACTGAAGGTAAGGATAATCACTTTACTATATTTACCATTTATGAGTACCATTTAAAAACTGAATATATAGTTAGAAGTTATAAAGACATTTTATTATTGCTCAATGTTTATTGTAACTTGTTTCATGAAGACATATTTTATATTATAATAACAAAGTGTAAGTATTATCATTCATTATCTGTTTATACAGCAGCAAACACGTGGGTGCCAACAAGTTAAAACCATTTATTAAATATACATATTCTGCTTACAAATGCTAAATATGAGGAGTCAAGTGTTAGCAATATATTTGTTAAATCATAAATCAAACAAATTGAGGAATCAGAAAATATCCCAAGAAAAAAAATCCTAACTGCTGACTGCAAACTTCCTTGAAATTAAGTTTGCAGTCAGCTAAAACAAGTTTATAGTCAGCTGAAACAAGTTTATAGTCAGCTGAAACAAGTTGTCTGAATGTCTTGTCTCTTTGTACAAATGATGGCGCTTTTCCACTACACAGTTCCAGCACGACTCGGCTCGACTCGTTTTTCCACTCGTGTTTCCACTAGGGATAGTACCTGGTACCTGGTACTTTTTTAGTATCTGCTCTGCCGAGGTTCCAAGCGAGCCGAGCCGATACTAAATGTGACGTCAACAGACTGCCGGCCACTGATTGGTCAGAGAGTCACTGGAAGAGTCATGAGCCGTCCCACACAAGAATCAAACCCGGCATTTTTAAATACCAACAACAGCGTTACAGCGATTGGTTTCTCTTCTCTTGCTTTGTGTGAGACAGAAAGCCTCATACAGCAGCAAGTACACCATCGCCTCCATGTCCTCCATTGTTTATGTGTTTATGTGTTTGTGTCGCGTATAAAACGAAGACACGGCAGTTTCGCGGAGCCGTGCTATGACGACCCCGCCCACGTTGAGTAGGTACTTTTTTGTAATGGAAAAGGTTACTGGTACCAAACCGAGTCGAGTCGAGCCGAGTAGTCCTAGAACTGTATAGTGGAAAAGCGCCATTAGAGTCACACAGGCCACAAACATCAAATCCACTGTGGCAACCAACTACAGGCAGACACAAAGGCCAAAATACACCAAGCACACAGTACTGCTGAAAAGGCTGAAAATGACAAAAACACCCAACAGGCAGGAAAGTGTCTGCCATGGAGCACCAGCTACATCAATATTTTCAAAGTAAATATAAGGTTAGGGTCATATGTAGAAACATTTTGTATGAATAAATCATCTTTTAGTATCAGCGCCGAACAAGTTGGTACAATGATTGTTGTTTATGTCGAACAGTTCTTGGGTTGTGATTTGGGTTCTGTCCGATCAAAAACAAAGGTTCTCCCTAAATTTACTGTTGTGTTGCCTTTTTCCTTTTGTTGTTGTGTTTTTGATTCTGTTGTTCTGTTTTGCACCTCAAACAATTGAAGTGACAATTGGCTGAAAGAATTACATTAATAATACTTGCTTGGTGATATTGTTGCATTATATTATCACTTATAATCATTTTGTAGGGTGGATTCCCGAACGCGGTTTTAGTGGAAATTCTTAGTTCGTTCACCCCGAGTGAAAGTGTGAGTTTTCAGTTCAAAAAAGAGAGGTAGCTCTAGGTCAGTTACCATGGTAACCGACCCTGTGAACTTAAAGTACTTGCTGGCCGGTTTTCTTCAACAAACTTTTTCTCTGTGGCCACCTACAGAGCAACAAGAAGTCACAAGGTTTCATTTCCTCATTCATTCAGTCTGTATCAAAGGGCGTATTTCAACCAGGAGAGACCAGAGAACGAAGTCAAATAATGTTTATTATGCAGATGATATTAATGGTTAGGTATTGTCAAAGTCTGTGGCGCTTGGACTCTGCAGGGAGAATTTTTTAATCAAAGGACGTAAGTCCTGAGCATCAGCATGATAGATCCCGCGCATGAAGTCCAGACACTGGTGGTGGCTGATGACTTCGATCAATCAATCTCGGGCCAAATCACAACAAAGTCATATGAGGCTGAAACTGATCGGGCTGATGAAGTTGAAGTGATGCATTGATGAATCTGAAGACTGAGCAGAGAGGGAGAACATTTAAAAAGACAGCTGCACTATGATTGGCAGTGACAGTGAAGGTGTGTCACCGTGCTATTGGTTAGACTTGACCAGGTGATGTGAACAGATGATGTGTCAATTGATGCTCCAGAAATAACGGCAAGGAAAACATGAGCTTTGACAGAGATCAGTATGAGCTGTGAGAAGGATCAGAATGACTTAAGAATGAGAAAAATAAAACTATGACGTGAGCATACAAAAAGGTGCTCTTCCTGTCTGAACTTTCGCTAAGCTTCATTTGATGCACATTCATTGGGTTAGGGTTACTACAGTAGCTAAACCATTTTCTTGTCATGGTATCACAGTGGGCTGACTGAATTCAATGTATAATACTTGCCTGGTGATGTTGTAGCATTATCTAATTTATGAAATTAGTTTAATGGCTGCGTGTGTTTGTATAAACAAAGAAGGTCAAAATGTTTTGTATAAAATGTGCCATCACTACCAATCTGAGGTGTATTCCAGAAAGTGGGTTTCGTGAAAATTCTGAGTTTGTTCACCCTGAGATGAGTAAAAGTGGGTTTTCAGTTCCAGAAAAAGAGGTAACTCTGGTTCAGTTCCCATAGTAACTGATTCTGAGAATCTAACCTGCTTGCTGGCCGGTTTTCTTCTACAAACCCAGAGTTTCTCTTTGTTTCCTCCCACAGGGCCTGAAGAAGTCACAAGGTTTCATTTCCTCATTCATTCAGTTCATAATAAAAGTGCTTATTGAAGCACATTCATTAGTGGAGGTTTACTGTATGTCAGAATAAAAATCCCAGTTGGATATTAGTTTGCAATTTAGGGACGATTACAACATTATCACTTTACTCCAGTAGCCAGATGTTTCTTTGAACAACGTTTTTTGTCCTCATATTAAAATATTACACAGTGTATCTATTTTGTTAGTATTTTTTTTTTTAACAATTTTTAACTATCTTTTATCCTCACTTGCTGCCCCTGTGTGGTTTGTTGCCATCAGATTAGAGGATAAACAAATATTTGTAAAATCAATAAATGAAATTAAAGTATGGCTAATTATTATGTAATGTATGGTGCTAGATAAAACTGTATTGTATTAACTTATTAACTCTTCCGTAATTCAGGTTCATTAAGGTTTCTCCATCTACTGGATGAAAATGGAGGCTCTGTCTTTTTGCTCTGTTGCCATGGTGAATTAAGGTATGAAACCTCAATTGATGATGCCTTTTTTCATTCACCACACGCACTTAACTCAGAGTAAACATAATCAGAGTTGACTGAACTGAGCTGTTTTGGAACTGAAAACTAACATCTCAGTTTCACATCTCAGGGCACATTGACTCAGAAGTTTGTTATTTTGTCAATTAAATTATATTTCATTTATATAACACCAAATAACAGAATTTATCTCAGAGCACTTTTTTGCAAGTCCATTTTTCTCTCCACACCTGGCCTGTATCAGGTTTGTTAACCCTGCCTTGCCTTCAGTTTTTTTATGTTCTTCTTTTGCATTAATATTTTCTCCTTTGTTTGCTTCTCTTTGTGCATTTTACCATAACAATCGCATTTCCTTCTCAGCTTTTGTAATATATGAAATTATATATACTATACATGCATAAACATCAACAACATTTTGTAGGTACAAATTATATTCCCACACTTTAACAATGGTTTGCTGTATTGATTGATCTGAACCACATTAACCTGCCATTTCAACATGTCTATTTCCACCAAATTGTCCATAAGACGTTTGATCTAAACTGTTAAACACATTTTTCTACACTTTACAAGTTACTTTTCCCATTTTTGCTGCATTTTAATTTTATGAGAGTCTGTCTGATTCTGATTAACACATGCACATTGTGTTAATATAGTTGTCTTGTCTACCGGACAGTGGCATGTTTTTTGGCAATCTTATATTACTTCTGCCACAATACATAAATGTTCATGTTGATGCTAGACTGGAAACATTGAATCAACAAACCGTGTTTTTCTTTATACAAGTTTCTGAATGTCACTTTGAATGTTGTTGTACATATGATACAATGTTCAATAATGTGTTGTCTTTTGATGGCAGTTGCCATGTCATGCATTGAGTGTGAGTAATCAGTTCAAAAAAAGAGAGGTAGCTCTGGGTCAGTTACCATGGTAACCGTTTTCTTCAACAAACGTTTTCTCTGTCTCCGCCTACAGAGCAACAAGAAGTCACAAGGTTTCATTTCCTCATTCATTCAGTCAGTATCAAAGGGCGTATTTGATGCACATTCATTGGTGCAGGTTTACTGTATGTCAGAATCAAAATCCCATTTGGATATTAGTTTGTTACCTAAGGTCTATTCAGCAACATTTATGAGATAGTCAGCTGTTTCTTTGAACAGTGGTTTTTGTTCTCACATTCAAATACAACATAGTGTGAATTCCCCCTGAGCTCAGAATCAAACCTCTGTATGTTCTTCTATAGCACTGTGACTCCGTGCACATTGATCAGGCTGCTGTCTGGTTGTTAGAATATGTAATATTAGTTTACATTTTAAAAAATCTGTATGAAGCTTTATTAAACAATCTTCATTAATTACATATATATATATATTACAAATATATGAATAACTGAACTTAAAAGTCAGATATGTGGCAGCAAACAAAAATAGAATAACAACCAATATTATATTGAGGGCCAGAGACAAGGATTAGCAATGCCAAGAATATTTAAATTAGGTAAATAAAGAACATTTGTTTAAAAATGTTACTAATAATGACAATAAGAGGATTCCTCATAATAGATTACCTCTTCAATACCACCTGACTACATAAGCGAGTTTCTCAAGAGCTAAACTTGATGTTAAGTTTTAAAAACCAGAGACCAAGATAGCAGCAGCTTCCAGCACAGCGCAATAGATCGTCTGACCTTTAGTAAATATACAGTAGGTAAACCATTTTCTTGTCATGGCATCACAGTGGGCTGACTCAATTCAATGTATAATACTTGCCTGGTGATGTTGTAGCATTATATCATCACTAATTCATGAAATTTGTATTTGTTTAATGGCTGCTTGTGTTTGCATGAGCAAAGAATGTTGTGTATAAAATGTGCCATCACTACCAATCTGAGGTATATTCCAGAAAGCAGGTTTTGTGAAAATTCTGAGTTTGTTCACCCTGAGATGAGTAAAAGTTTGTTTTCAGTTCCAGAAAGAGAAGTAACTCTGGTTCAGTTCCTATGGTAACTGACTCTGAGAATCTAACCTGCTGGCTGGCCGGTTTTCTTCTACAAACCCTGAGTTTCTCTTCGTCTCCTCCCACAGGGCCTGAAGAAGTCACAAAGTTTCATTTCCTCATTCACTCAGTTCATAATAAAAGTGCTTATTGAAGCACATTCATTAGTGGAGGTTTACTGCATGTCAGAATAAAAATCCCATTTGGATATTAGTTTGCTACTTATGGACGATTACAACATTATCACTTTACTGCAGTAGTCAGATGTTTCTTTGAACAACGTTTTTTGTCCTCACATTAAAATATTCAGTGTTGGGGAGACTTAAACTACATGTAGTTGAACTACATAGCTTAACTACTTTCTGAACGTTGCTTTGAATGTTGTTGTACATATGATACAATGTTCAATAATGTGTTGTCTTGTGATGGCAGTTGCCATGTCATGCATTGATCAAGAAACTGCGTTCCTTCATCTGCATTTTTATCAATTTGCAATCTTATCAATTTTCTATCCAAAACAGGCAATGGTCCTTAGGTGAACCACGTTGTTGAAATAAATGTGCCATTAGATTTCGTATTATTTTGCCAATTGGATTTGATGGAGACATAAGAGCCCCCCTTAAAAACAATGCCAACATAAATCAAACATTCTTGCTGCAGTGACAGCATTGTGACGTAAAAGGTCACACATGTGTACCTACTCTAAATTTTCCACTATTTCCTTCTGCTGGAGCCAAATTCAATATATCATCAAAACTACTTATCCAGCGCTTCCTGACCAACATCAACGGGCATAATGCATATGTCCTGGAACATACAATGTTGCTGCTTATTATGTAAAAGCTCATCTCTGCCAACCTCTACAGATGCTTCACCACAGTCACTCTCCATTTCATGATCGTTTGGTTTCCAAAATTCATTTATCTATGCTTCATTAAACTATACATCCTTATAATGCACATTTTTCTGTTTTATATATTGCAGTGCTTGCCTTATGTGCATACTGTCAGTGAACTCCTATTCATAATTTCTTTGATACGTTAACTTGTGCCTCAATTTTATACGCAATAAAGATCCCTTTTTGAACAAGGCAGCAATGTGCTAGTTTGCACAATATTTGCTGGAACACGTCAATGATCCATGTATTCCATTTTGCCCACCTAAAGCTAATATTTGTATAAATATTACATGTAAAGCAATTTAATGTTTGCCTAAGCCATCTAAACATGGTAGTTGTGGTGCATAACATTGATGTCAAGTGCAATTCAAATAGAAAAGTGAAATTTACAGGTTTGGATCAGTGTAGGTGAGATAGTGATAATATGCTATGATAATAAGGAAGACATTTTCAGTGACAGGATCTTTTTCACTCTTCTTCCTTTTTCCTTTGGAATGTGTTTATCTATTGATCATATAATAATTTTGTGATAGGTCTAAATTAGGCTGTGGATATATGTATTTTTCTCATCCTCACACATTCCTGAGTAGGGGAGAGGCGGCAGTAGGGCAGGTCTTCCCAAGAAAAGCAGAGGGATCCATAAAAACACAGGCTGCAGACTGGCAGTTGAATAAAATCATGTGGCTAATAAACTGCTTTTGTTGTTGGAAGAAGTCATCTCAAGATAAAGTTATATGTGGGATTGGGTATTAATCCCAAAATGCTCAGGGGGAGAAGCATTTGTTGTTGTTTTTTACCACTCTGTAATGTTTGCCCCACCACTTACATATATGGTGTCTAACCTGCCTGTTCCACCTGTAGAGACTGACCTCTGGTGGCCGTGCTGTGCATTACAATACATCACCTCAGTACAGAATCTTTATCAGTTTAGTAGAAAGAGAAACATGTTTTTGATGGTATGAAATCATACTTTTGGCATTTGTAAATATCCTGTGATACTGTAATACCATGATGCAGCCAACGTCTAGCCGAAATTGTAGTTCCAGTTGTTTGAACTCACTGTCAATCAATACATGTACCTGTTCCTTATGAGATAAGATGATCCATCATTCTTGGTTGTGACTCCTCCTTCCATGTTGTTACAGTCTAAGCAATGCAAGCCTGAATCCTATCTGGGTAATGTATTGGTTACAAAGGTTTTATTAATAGTCTGCACTTGTAAGGGTTGACCCTTGACCCCGATGAAGTGTGAAAGGTCAGAAAAAGTTGCTTATTTCTACATCCAGCAAATTTCATATGTATATATAATATTGAGTCAGGACTTATTCATAATGTGTTCCATGTGTCCCGTAATGAGGAGGAAGCAGCTCCATCAAACAAACAGTAAAAATCACTTTTTCTTATAATTTCTGGGAGAACTCAGACTGTCTGAGACTGTTTTTAACTTCTTTCTTAACTCACAATCTGTTATTTACTCACATTTTCCTACTCAGACAGATGTTTGATAAATGCAGATGGTGATTATCAATTAATTCTATTACTAATATGTCTGATTTTCTAATATATGATATAGTTGCTTTTATTGATAATTTACTTTTAATCAGTGATATAATTATTCTTTCTGATAGATACAAACTGATGATTGAATTTTATGGACTGCTTTGTACTTGTTACAATAAATAATCTTTTAGATTCAGATCATTTTAAGTTCAATTGTGATACTGCTTTTATTTTTATTTAAAATGTATTAAGTTTACTTTACAGTACAAAAAACAGTCGCCGTGTTACCTCAGTGACAAAAAAACAATGTTGTAGTTTTCATTACACAACAAGAGGTGATGGAAACATTAAAAAACATCACTTTGTCCTGAGGGGGGCGCTGGAGGAACAGCCATGGGATCATCCAAACCCACAGCAGGCTTCACTGCAGTAGTTACTGCTCTGGGTTTAAGATGTGATAGATGGACACACAGGATGACACTGAAAAATAAAAACTTCATCAAAAATATGTTTCATTGTAGGGGTCGAGATTTTGTTAGGGTTAGGTGACATTACTCACAAACTTTTTAAAAATAGTTATAGACAATGAGAGCACCTGTAGTCACCACAGTCACTTCAACATGTGTCAGCACGAAAATAACTTTATCTGTATTTATGTTTATAATTATTCATTTCTTAACATGGTGAATGTTTAATATTGAACCCTTTGGGTTTTCATACGATGGTAATTATTGCTTTTTACGTGGAGTTTAACAGTTTTTTCCATTTTTATGTTTAGTTACTAGAGCACCCCTAAAAAGGGTCTAAAATGGCCCCTGCATCAGTGTGGTAGGATGTTTGGCCTGATGTGTAGCTGGGACCTGTGACCTCTGTCAGGGATTTTCCCCTCTGATGATGTTCCTTTGAAGTCTGAGTCAAAATAACATGGAGTTCCCCAACGCTCCATGCTGGGGCCTCTTTGTACTGTTTGTTCGATGCACTGCTTCCTCATTTATAAGGGCTGATTCTGTTAGAAAACACATTATGAATAAGTCCTGAGTTAAAAGTATTTATGTATATATGAAATGTGTTGGGTGTAACTGACTACTACGAACAGCAGTTGCAGAGCTGTTTTTAAACTTGCCATCTTCACACCTACAGCCTGCACTGAATAAACGTTTTAAGTGTGTGTTCGTGTTATTATTCACATGTTGGACTACTTTCGATTTCTGTTCTGAAGGGGAAAAAACGCAAAGGGGAAATGCTGTATGATTACTGATGGCACAGATCCTGTATCCTGAACCAGAGAGAAAGCTGTTTTTAAAAGTCTCTCAGTATTTCTTCACTTCTACTTGAATCTTTGTAATCAGAGTTAATGTTTTTTTTTATATTTTATGCCGTATTTTACTGTTTCTGATCACTTTCAGCTGTATTAGTGCTGTTGGAAGTTACTGCTGATGAGGTAAAAGCAGAAAGAGCAATAATGAGATATTAGATAAAGAGCTGCAGGCAACAGACTCTTACTGTATTTTCTATAAACTAACAAACCTCCAACGTGTCACCAACTGAAACACATTTTATCTGGCTATCCTGCCAGTAAAAACACTCTTACACATTCAGCTGTTCGGGGTGGGACTTGCACAAACACCACGTTAGAATTTACATGACTGCTGACAGTTTTACCAACTGACTTGTTTATTATAGCAGTATATTTGCATCCTGTATTAAACGTTGTGTTACTTAGACTTCTGCCCAAGTTCCATTGCATGACACAATAACGATGGTAGCAGACCTGTTTTTTGTTTTTAATCATTGGTGATAAAAGTGGGTGTGTGTGTGTGTTTTAAGGTGCCTGAAAGATAACAGACATAAGACAACATAAACTAAACCAAACCGCAGAGTAACAAACCTGCAACAGGAGAGTCACTCATAAAGAAAGACTACAGCTTTGGTTTCAGTGACTTCAGGCCCAGCTGCACTGAGTTAATGCAATTAGTCACCTGCGAGGGAGAGACACCAGTTAACAGCCGATCAAACCCAAGATGACACCAGGGTTCATCGCATGGGTTTGTGGTCTAACATCAGACCTGAAAAAAAGTTGTGTGGTGGACGCTTGCATACATAACAAAAACCAAAGAACCAAATCTGTAACAGGCAGAAGAAAGTCAAGCAGTGTGTTAGAAATATCATTATTGATACACCAATAAAAACTGCATTGGGAGCTACAGTGTGCAGACTTACTCAAGCTGAGAAAAGCAAATGTAAAGTCTCTTATTGGACTTAATGGGCACCATTTTTGGTCCAGTATCCTTATAATACATCCATGGTCAAAAACCTATTATATGATTGGATCATATATGAAGGTGACTGATGAAGTTACACCATGATGTGACTTCTTCACTCAGTCATTCACAGACTTTCACGTTTATAGGATTGGCCTCTGTGTAACAGGGTACTAAGGGTACTGCTGAGTATTTATTTTAAAAAAAATCAAAACACAGAGAATGATTCACAGGCACATGATCTATATAAACCATATATCCTGAGTTGGGTACTTCCCTGGAGCTTTCTGTTCCTGTTGACATGGTTGTCTTCCTCTTTCACTGGTTTTTCTGGGCATTTCCAAAGACTGTACATGTATGCTTTGGAACAAATGTGGTTTAACATTGGAGGATTTTACATTGTGAACATTAAAAAATCTGCGAGGTTTAAAGTCATGACATCTTAGTGGAGCTTATTAAGTTAATCACCAATAAGAAGTTCATTATTGGAGTAAATGCATTATTGCCTGCTGTTTCAGTAAATACTTCCTCAAACATCACCTGTATGAGAAAATTACCGGGCCTCTTAAAAAAAGGAACTAAGTATTGGTAGCTAAAAGAGGAATGTGGAGCTGCCGTTACATATTAATGTCACAAGCAGCAGCTCTCAGCAGATGCAACGTGTCCCCCAAAGATGAAGGATTTTCTGACAAGTTGTCCCTCTACATATATCTACAAATCTGCCACAGTGATAATTATTTTTACCTACACTATTTTGATGGACAGGGACATGCCATGCACCTGCAAACCGCAGGATGATGACTGCAATTTTTACATGGGTGTGCCATTCCTTATAGTATTTGTCCTGATTCTCAGGGTGGACAGAAATTTTCAGAGAGTATGGAGATATACATGCACACCGTCATGTACTGATGGAGAAAGGTCCAGCTGCTCTACCTGTTGCTGCAACAGTTTTTTGTGGATTTCACTCCGTCAAATTATCAAGACAGCTTTGGTCGCTCTGCTGTGGGTTGTATCCGTGTTAATTGATGGAGACTGGTGGGTTTGCTGTAGGAATGATCGGTCTGTCCAACAGGCGCAGTTAGCCTGCAAAGACTTTATCTCAACCCAGGAAAAAGCAATCATCTCTGAACTGAAATACGAGTCATGGGTAAGTGTTGTTTCTTTCAGTCTGTATTAAACTTGTTTATGCTGGGAAAGCTGTTAAATATTCAAGACACACCACCTCTCATTGTGTTTCTATTTTCATAAAGGTTTTAGGTAGTGGGTTCTTCCAAAACTAATCCACAAACATACATGCACCTCAATGCTGTGTTAATATAACTAACTTAATTTTTCTCTTTCAGAGATTTGGCTTCTTAACTCTCCTCGGTATCTTGTGTGTGTGTGCTCTAATGTCGTCATTTGGATGGAGGAAATTCTGTGGATATATATGTAGCTGCTGCAACAGAGATGTCATATATGACGAACTGATTTTGGAGGAAGAAGAAAATATAATGCCAGAGATACTGAGGAAGAAAGCAAAACGCAAGCTGAGAGAAAGATTATTTGACAACAGAGGTAAAATTAAATTGAATGAATGTTTTAATGTTGGTGGACAACTGATCGAAGAACAACAACAACAACGACGACAAAGAGAGGGTCAACATCGACCACTGGGGCAACAAAACGAAGACGTAGAAAAACAAGAGACAAGTGCAGCTGAAGACGAGGTAAAGAATCAACATCCATCACTTTTCTGTTTAGCTTTGGAAATCTTTAGTATTTTTGTCAAACTTTTAAAGAATGTTTTGTGCCATTTATTTAACTTTAACTTGTTACTGTCTGTGGGGAGGTTGTACTTACGTTAAAAATCTAATAACCCTGAGAATAACTTGCTTTCATTTTCTTTGATATATTATGTTGGTTGATTGCAGGATCATATATTAAGTACAAATTCATTCAGATTAGGACATTTTGCTTGTAAGTCATCCAAGTGTTTCTCCCTTCTTAAAATAAATAACCTGTAGGACTCGTACGACTGTTTTGAACGTGTACATTTCATTTGTATCCCAAAAAAAATTCTAAAGAACAAGAAAACTGATGAATGCCACAAATATTCTTGAATGACTCGGACTGGCCTCTTATCAAAGAATCTGTTTAACCCTCCTGTTGTCCTCGAGTCAAGGGAGGAAGAAGCAAGGAAGGAAGGATGGAAGGGAGGGAGGAAGAAGGAAGGAAGGAAAGGAGGGAGGGAGGAAGGAAGGGAGGAAAGGACAGAAGGAAGGGAGGAAGGAAAAAAAGGAAGGACGGACAGACGGAGGAAAGTAGGAAAGAAGGAAAGGAGGGAAGGAAGGAAGGACAGAAGGATGGAAGAAAGGAGGATGGAAGAAGGGAGGAAGGAAGGAAGGAAGGAAGGAAGGAAGGAAGGATGGAAGAAAGGGGGATGGAGGAAGGAAAGAAGGAAGGGAGGACAGAGAGAGGAAGGAAAGAAAGAGAGTAGGAGGGAGGGAGGAAGGACAGATGGAAGGAAGGAAGGAAGGAAGGAAGGAAGGAAGGAAGGAAGGAAGGAAGGAAGGAAGGAAGGAAGGAAGGAAGGGAGGGAGGAAAGAAGGAACAGTCAAAACAGACGGGGTCAATTTGACACGAAGGTTAAGAACCCCAGAAAATCTGTGATTAGTTAATGATCTGATACCTAATTTTGTGTTTAGGCAAAGTAAGCTCGTTTTTAGCTCAACATAATAATAATAACTGGAAAATGTAAAATGTCTTAAGAAATTTAAGGTGTTGCCCCCCAAAGCACATTGTACTGTGGTTAAGTTGCAGGCCAAAAGGAAGAAGCACGAGTCAAAGCGTACCATGGAGAGAAAATCTGACTTGTTTTAATATGCAGATCAGGTGGACGGCTGTGTACCAAGCTTCAGCCCTGTAACAGTTATAGAAAGCAGTTATTTAAAAAAATGTAAACTGTAGCTGGTTCAAATTTGTGTTCAAGCAAGAAGTTTGAAATATAATCACACTTGAATACAATAAGAAGCACTGCAAATCATTTTCAAATATTAAAATTCAGGTGTGAGGATTACATCTCTTCAGTAATCTGAGTTGTTTCTTTATTTGTGTGTATTTTCACACAATGATGATGAACTATGATTGAAATTCTCTAACAGAAATATCTTTCTCCAAACAGATGCAGTACATTCTGATCACAGTTCCAAGTCCATCAAAAAAACTAATAATGTGAGTCTATAATCATGTTTATATTTTTGTCATTTAATGGATGAAGATTCCTGTTAATCCCTCCAACACTTTTGTCCAGACTGAAATATCTCAGTATCTATAAGATGATATTTTATAGACATTCATGATTTCCAGAGGATGAATCCAGCTGATTATTGATCCTGATTCCTCATCTAGCGCCACCAAGAGGTTTAAAATGTAATTTGTCCAATACTTTTGTTCATGAATACTTCTAAATCAACTGTCAGCTTCTGCTAGCACGCTAACATGTTAAACTAAGATTGTGGACATGATAAACATTAAACCTGCTAAACATCAGCATGTTAACATCATTTAGATTTAATTCCTACACGGCTGGGCTGTAGAAGAGGATAAACACCATTTACCTTCCTTTCAAATACTGAAAAATTGTTGACAGAGTCCACATTGAGCATTTACACAGACTTTCCACCTGTTTGCGTACACTGGCGTTCTACCTGTGAATGAGATAACTGTCAGGTTGAGTCTGAACTAAAACAACCTCCACTGTTCTGTATGAAATGAACTTTACACGGATTCCTGACATTAAAGACATTAAATACCATAAACCCTGTAAAACTCTTACCGACCAGAACAATAACAGGTTGTAGTAGGAGTTGCAATAGTAAAGCCACCATGTTAGACTGTTGTAAATTCAGGCCAGTACAAAGTTTCTAATCAACCTTTTGGTATCTAAACACAACACCTGTTATAGTACAAACCTAGTCACTAACATCCTGTAAAGGCTGCAGTATTCATTACACAGCATGAAAGTGATGCACACATCAGTTTGTCCTGAGGGTGGCGCTGGAGGAACGACCATTGGGTTGATTAAATGTAAAGGGTTCATCATCTGGGGAGCAGGTTTCACTGCAGTAGTTACTGTTCTGACATTAGAAGTGTTGGATGGACACACAGGCTGACACTGAAAATGAAAACTTCACTAACTGTGATTTTCTATTGTAGGAGAGAAAAAGATGAATCTCTGGGGATGGAGGTAAATGCACCCGAAAGCTTTGAACTGTTTTGTATTATTACTCACAAACTTTATAAAATAGTTAGACAGGAGTTGGCAATATGCTCAAAAAATTATTATTATTGTTGTTGTTTTTTAAACCCAACTCACTGAGAGATTATCAGAGCAGCTACTGTCACCACAGTCACTAAATAAAATAAATTATAAAATAAATATTATTACATAACAAACCTTAAATTGGTACTAACTGAAGGTAAAATAGTGACTGTTTACTGTCCTCCCAAGAAAGTTGACATTATCTTCCAAGTTTCAGTCAGATTAGACACAGTCTTCATTGTTATACTCTTGGCTTGTGAAACCACAACATCTTGTTTCCTGTTTCTACATCTTAGAGAGACGGCCGTGTTTTGGTTCTGGATGTACGTCAAGTCCAAATTGAAGTTGAACAAGGTGACTAAAGTAATGTAAGTAGTAATACAACTAAGTACTTCTCCTGTTTCAGTAATGTGAAGTAAAGTAACTGGTTAAATGAGTAATAAATCATAAGTACGCTGGTAACACTGACTGTATGTGGTTTTCAGATTTAATGCTCACTGACTCGGACAGTGAGCAATAATATATCTATTAATCAATCAGTTTCTGTCATTTAGCATCTTTCTTTCTAATGTTTGTTTGGTCTCAATTCATCTTTCCTGCTGATCTGATCACAGGATGGTTTTTTTCCAGCTCAACAAGAAAATGTTTCCAGTCAGTGTCGCTGCTCACTGTGTTTGTGCCAGGCGGGGAGTTCTGGTCCTCTGAAATGATGCCAACGCAGAAGTAACTTAAAACTGCATTCTATCAAAAGGCCACCAGGGGACGACCGTTTTGGTGTCAAAAGGACTTCCGTCTCTATACAAGTCAATGGAGAATTCACCAACTTCTCACTTGATTTCTAACCTCAGTAAACGTTTTCAAAATGTGTTTATGGTCTCAATCACTAGTTTAAAGCCTTCTTCAATGCAGTATGATGTTCATTTGGGACATTTTGGCCTCCCTGATTTTATATGTGACGATAAAGCAGGGTATGCATTAGGGCGTGGCTACGTGGTGATTGACAGGTTGATTGGTTCACAGGTTCAGGAGGGCGCCTCATGCTCCTCCTGATGCCCATATAAGTAGAATCCCTGTTTTTATTTTTCCCAGCATGCACCTGAAATTTTCGAGATGGCGCTGCTCAGATCCGATACTATTGGCCTCCGAGCAACAGTCCACAAACCAATGGGTGACGTCACGGATGTTACATCTATTTCTTATATACAGTCTATGGTTTGAGCTGACCTGTATGGAGTCTAGAGATAGTAATTATTATTTTTATTATAATTATTATTAATCCATTGATTCAAATTTCTCAGCGCAATCTGTTGGAAAAACTGTACGATTAAATGAACTTGTTCATTTGTTCATTTGTTTTATTCTACATGAATAAAAATCTGAGTCACACTGATACTGTGGAAACCAAGAAAGGCTGCCATTATTTCAATTTCATGGGCAACAGAATACTTCAGTATGAAATATGATCATGACTGAAAGCTTTCTAACTAAATCCAAAAAAAACACTGAATAAATACTGTATATAATAAATACCCATTATCCATAATACAATACATATATTAATCAATGACATCTATAGAATCTGACTCAGTAAAAGTTGGATCAATCAGTTATTAAAGATGCAAAGATGGAAAATGAAAAAAGACAAAATCAAGATTTAAAATATGTTCTTAAGAGAGAAAAAATGTTATTTTATTTTTTCTCTCTTTCTTTTTTTCTGTACTTTGTTTTTATTTATTTTATTATTAGTGGTTTTTTTTGTTTGTTTTTAATTGTATGTTTTAATGTTTCCACGTTTTTACTTTTATTGGGTTTTATTTTTATTTTTCAAATTGCATGTTTTTATGTTTTTTGTTTCCAATTCTTACTGTTAAATGTTTGTTTTATGTAAAGCACATTATATAAATCTATATCTATATCTATATATATATAAATAAAGCTACCTTGCCTTAAATAAAAAGTCAACATTTACCCAAAAAATAAATGAATTAATGAAATGCAATCCAATGTAATCTTTAAATAAAAATCAAAACACCATCAAAATTTTCTGAAATTATTCTTTAGTATTGCAACAAGTGAAAAGCAGTCAATACAATTAATATGATGATATATCAGAGTAATTATGTCACTGTTCAAATCCTCAAAGACTAGAACATCTGACATATCAGTAAATAAAATGAATCAATAGCAAACAGCATTTATCAAACATAATGGAGAGTCTGTTGAAGTAGGAAAAGATGAGTAAATAACAGCCTGAGTTTAGCAAGAGGAAAGAAAAACTATATCTGAGTCATTTTTACTGATGGATCTGCTTCCAGCTGTTTGAATCTGTAAGAAAAACACAACTTCTGTCAGTCATCTGAACTAAACACATTACAGAATAAGTCTAGTTTCTATATTTTACATATTTCGCTGTCAGTGTCATAATCCTGCCAAGACTTTCTTTGTTTTAGTTTCATTTTGAAATATTTTCTCATTTAGTTTCTGTTATCTTTACTCCCTATGTTTTTCCTTGTGTTTCACCGGTGTCTTGTTTCACACACCTGTGTCCCATTTGCAATTATCCCTTGTGTATTAAAGTTAAGTTTTCTGTTCAGTCTCTTTTGAGTCTTGTCTGGTTTGTTCTTGCCTGTTCTGTGTTTCTGTTCTATTTTTTTATGCCTGCACATTGTGAATGAAGGCATTTGCTTTCTGTAGATTAGATTTTTTTTAAATGAGTCAAATTCTGTAACTATTTTAGAAACTTTGAGTTATGTTACAAAAGAAGAAGTTTTTGAGTGCATTTACCTCCATCTCCACTGGTCCAGGTTGACTGAATTAACGGTTTTTCAGACTCCTACAATGAAGGGAAAAAATCACAGTGTGAGTAAAGTTATCATTTTTCAGTGTCAGCCTGTGTGTCCAACACTTCTAATGCCCAGTGCAGAAACTACTGCAGTGAAACCTGCTGAGGATGTTCCTGCTCCCTGGAGGATGAGCCCTTTTGATTTGAATGATGGCCGTTTTTCCAGCGCCACTCATCACTTACATCACTATCTGCCATTTGGACTTATGATGGATTTTTGGAGAATGTGATGACAGCTACACCTGCCTAAAGGACACAACTGTAAATTCTGCCAAGATCAGACTGAAGCCACATTGAGTGGTCATTGTCATCTGATCCAATAAATGAAACAAAAACACTTTTAGACACCCGAGAAATGGCTTTATCATTTTAGATGCCACTCTCTCTGAATTTCATCCTAAGAGATTGACATCGCTAACATTCCTGTTCTCACTATCTCTAACGAGTAACAGTGTTTGGTCTCACTGGATGACAACATGTTTCAAGGCTCTAACAGGGAAACTCAACTTCCCACCGTCCTTGGTTGTTCACACCCATTGAACCAGGGTCACAAAACCAGAGCTCCACCTCTCCTCTTTCTTTCTCTGTTGTTGTTGCTGGGAGCAGCAGCAATTGTTCTCTTTCTCCATTCCTGCTGCACACATCCACATCTGTAGTGTGTTTTTACTCTTTTAGTTCATTTTAGCTTGTGTATTTTCCTTTTTCATAATTTTACTTTTGGAAATACATGCCGTCTATATAATGTTGCACAAGAATGAGTTTTGCCAACCTCTGTTCTGCCAAGAACTTCCCTCAGTTTTAACTAGTTAGTGATATAGTCCTTTGTTTATGTTAAAGTCCGTGTAAAGTAAGAATAAATGTGTTCTGAGTTTGACATAACACAGAAAAGTGTGTTGTTAATCACCCTGCCAAATTTGAATGATTAAAAATATCGCCATATATATGAAATTACTCTTCAAAGTTGTGTTAAAATCAACCTTTTTCTCTGCTCCCAATCGCTGTGGAAGTGCCCGCCCAAAATAACTTAAGACTAAAACATTTGGTATATCAGTAAATGAAATCAGCCAATAGCAAACAGCATTTATTAGACATAAGGGATAATATGTCTAAGTAGGAAAAGTTGAAGGAACACCAGATCGTGAGTCAAGCAAAAGTTCAAAACAATCTCAGACAGTCTGATTTGTCCCAGAAACTGATGAAAAAGGTCATTTGTACTGTGTGTTTGATGTACCTGATTCCTCCTCTATAAGGGGCTGAACCTGTGAGAAAAATACAACTTCAGTCAGTCATCTCACGTGGAACATAAATAATTCCTGAGTCATCAGTATTCATGTGAAATTTGTTGGGAGGGGGGAGCGATCGTTGTCTGCCGGGGGGCTGGGCGGCTAATAAGCGGTAACACATAGCTATAAGGAAGCTTTGCTCTCACACGCACTGCATTTAGTCACACAAACACACGCGCAGTCACTCTCTAGTGTGCGCTCTTCCTCGTTCACTCCAGATTCCAGGAGATTACGTCTCATATGCGTGCGTCAGGGAGCCGCTATCAATATGCGGGAGACTCCCGGAACTTCCGGGAGAGTTGGGATATCTGCTGATAGATCAGCTACAGTCAAAGTCAGCTCTTGATAGAACATTATTGTTTCCATGTCAGAGTGAAAAGTGACAGAGCAGCCTTTCAGTCGGCCCAACAGTGATGTACAAGATTTGCATCATTATCATTGGTCTGAAACTGAAATAGTAGATTGATTGATAGATTTACCTCTGGAGGTGCAGGTTGAGGTGGTGGTGGCGGTGGAGGTGCAGATGGAGGTGGACCTTCTTCCCCCTGCAAAGCATTTCACACAATGAAACAAAAGAAAACACATTTAGTGAGAACATAGGTCAGTGACAGTGAAATCAGAATATAAATGTGCACACATGCTAGCAGAGTGAGGCTAATAATGCTAGCATGTTGATATTTAACAGGTATAATGTTTACCATCATATTTTAGCATTTTATAATACTAACATTTGCTAATTAGCATTAAACAAATAACAGCTGAGGCTGATGGGAATGTCATTAGTCTTGCAGTAATTTGTTGGTCATTAAATCAACAAATTAAAAGTTTTGGTTGATTGGTTCCAGATCACCAAAGTTATTACAATGTTATCTGTCAGGTATTTCTTACCTGTTGTTCAGACAGTCTTGGTCGAGTGTTGTCATCTTTAATCAGTATTTCAGCAACATCAAAACATTCTTCCCAGTCGTTTCTATTTATTTTGTCCGTCATTTGTTGAGTCAACTTTTCTTTTGCATCTTTCCTTAAAAGCTCTGTCAGTACATTTTCACCCTCCTCCAAAATCAGTTTATCATAGAACATCTTTCTGTTGCAGCAAAAACTTGATTTGCAGAGTTTACTCCATTTAAAGGATGAACTGAAGGCAAACACCAAAAGGATAACAAAGAGAATAGAGAGTCCAGTAGTCTGAAAAAGATAGAAAAAATATTGTTATATTACGACCACAGAAACCAAGAACCAGCCATAGTTGCTATAATTTGATTCTGTTATCTTGAGAGAGAAGTTTGTTGTCTTGGACTAATAGAGCTTTTTACTGATTAACAGTAAATGCTGTAACACAGTATGCTACATGTTGTCATCATACACAGATGATTCCTTCTTTAATGGAGTAGCATCTGATTGGAGTAAAAAAGGTGAGATCCATTTAGCAACCATCAGTGCATTAGAACATGGACTAACACTACACTAAGATGTGCATGTCATTGGACACAGCTGCATTTTGAATCACACAATTAAATTCCACATCTAACCAATCTGATCTAAACCACTCAAACAGTATTCTATGAAACATTTGAACACTTCTAGCTGCTGCTGCTCCTTTCTTCTGCTTTTGTTGAGATTATTTTTATCTGGCAGAAGGAGGCAGATTTAAGTGTACTTTCAAATTACAGCAATGTTTTGGATGGAGTGTGGTCACTCTGTGCAGATTACAGTTACAGTCATGGCCAAAAATATTGGTACCCCTGCACTTCTGTCAGATAAGAACATGTGCAATTACAAATGTTTTGGTATCCACGTGTGTACTCCTTTTGTTTGCACTGGAACAAAAAAAATGTAGAAAAAAAGTCAAACTTGATAAAACTTCACACAGAACTCAAAGAATGGGCCAGACAAAATGATTGGCACCTTCAGCTTAATCATTCGTAGCACACCCTGCAGAAGAAATAACTGAAATCAATCGCTTACACCTCTCTACTGGAAATTTGGACCACTCTTCTTTTGCAAACTGCTCCCAGTGTTTCAGATTTGATGTCTTCTGCCCCAACAGGTGTTCTCTGGGATTTAGATCTGGACTCATTGTTAGCTATGTCAGAACTCCCCAACGTTTTGTATTTGACCATTTCTGAGTGTTTTTTTATGTCTGTTTTTGGTCATTGTCCTGCTGGAGACCCATGACCTGTGACCTCTGGTAGAGACGCTGCTTTCTGACACTGCGACCCAAAATTCATTAATAGTCATCAGATTTCATGATGCCATTATCGGTCATATATGTTTTACCTGTTTTTACTTGTTCCTGCTAGTCTGTCTTTGTGTTTGCTGTTAAAATGTCTTGTTGCCTGACCCGTTTTATTTTTATCATGTTTCTTGCACTTGTTTTTCTTATGCCTGTCCCTGTTTATGCAGTTGAATTGTCCTGTTGTGTTACTGTTGTCCTGCTTCTTGTTTGATTGTTGCTCATATGTGTTCTTGCTTATGTCTGCTCCTGTCTAACTGCTCTGTAACTGTTTGTTTGTCGCTTTGTTCAGTCGTAGTTTGCTTTGCTTTTACTGTGTGCTGCTTATGTCACTCTGTGTTTTATACTTATTGTAACTCACTTATCTTATAATGTTTTAAATCTGTTTCTTGATTTTAGGCTGCCAACTCAAACATGGTCAGGGACAACAGATGAAAAACGAGCATTTGGACTGATTATGGCATATTTACAGATATGTTTATTAATATGCACTGTCCCTGACAAATAAACTAATAAAATTAAATTAAATTTACACAGTCAAGGCATCCGGTGCCAGAAGCAGCAAAACAACCCCAAAACATCTGTGAACCTCCACCACGTTTGACCGAAGGGACTGTGTTCTTTTCTTTGAAGGCCTTAGTTAACAGCTGTATTTTGGTCTCATCTGTCCACAGTATGTTCTCCCAGAAGGATTTTGGCTTGTCACATAAGTTTTGGCAAACTTCAGTCTGGCTTTTTTATGCCTTTGTGTCAGCAGCTGTCTCCTATCATAGTGTCAAGTGCACAGGTGCCATTATTTTTGGCAATGACTATTCACCTGCTGAGAACCAGGAACAGCTCCAGGTCTGGTCTGACTGATATGATCTCATTCTGATCAAAATGTGATCTGAGGCCATTTGTAGCTGCATTAACATGCTCTTCCTTTTCCAGATATTGTATTAAGATACAGATTTCATTTTAATTTCAGATGTAAATATATAGAAACGTGTCATTGTGTTTTATTGATATGGATAAAACAGAGTTAATGTGATTTAAGTACATATGCTCTCAAGTTGGTAAATATTCACAGGAGCTGTAGTTTTTTTAGGTCATATTTATGTTTTCTTAAGAATACGTCCTATTGTTTTTCAAGATACAGTAATTAATCCATTATCATAACAATATATTTGAGTTATAACATCAAATTAATGAATAGATTAAAGTTATTGCAATTATGGCCATTTTAAGCTTCTACATATCAGCATAACCACAGTAACAGATAAACAAAGACTGGTATGAAAAGTAATGTAAAGCAAGAAAAACTCACCCTGGAAGTGTTTTTCAGGTCAGCGATCATTGCTCTGTCATCAGCTGTTGTGTTGTCCTTGCAGGCTAACTGTGCTTGTTGTTTAGAACCATCGTTCTTACAGCAAACCCACCAGTCTCCATCAAGTAAAACTGATATAACCCACAGCAGACCTAAGAAAGCTGCCTTGAGAATGTGACACACTAAAACCCAGAAAAACGTACACTTTACATCGCTGGTAGAGCAGCAGCGGATGCTGTTGCATGTAAATCTCCAAGTTTTCTGGAATATCTCGTCCACCCAGAGGTGCAAGAGAAATACAATGAAACACGGCAGTGCCATGTGAACAGCGCAGTGAACAGACTGGTTTTTGCAAGTGCATTGGAAATCTTTGTCAAACACAACAGTGTAAACGAAAATTGCAATGACTGTGAGATAGGAGCTGAGTTGCCTGAAAGCTTGTGTAGGAGAGAAGAACTTCATCTTTGAGCCAAATTCTACATCTGCTGAGAGCCGCTGCTGCTTGTAACCTCTTAATATGCTGACATATGCTTTTCCTGTTTATGCAAATAAGCTGGTGCAACGTGTTGGGGCGTTGATAATTCATTCATGCCATGGCTTGTATTGCTCCTTGAGATAGTTTCATTTTCGTCAGCTGATCTTTTCACTCTTACTTACATGTTACTAAAACTTCTATGAACACAAATGCTTCAAGTTTTCAACACTGATTGCAGTCAGTGTTTCCAGATAACATGACTGATGAAAAGAGGCCCAAGTCTAGTCTCAGTCTAGTGAAGTTTTATCATGCAAAAAATAATGAAGAAGAATCATAAAATCAAATAAGTCCTTTAGATAATGTTGCATTAAAAGATTCTAGTTTTTTTTCAGATGAACTGTGGCTCATTTACATCTGCAGTCTTAGTATAAATACCCTACTATATTAAAAATAATGCAGTGATGCGTCTCAGTAAATGTCCTCCTGTAAACCTAGAAGCAGTCAGACAACATGTTGTATAAACTCATTTGAAGTGTACTGAAGCTCTTACAGTAATCCAGGTGATTCTTCTATATGGTAACAGAAGAGTTTGACTGTAGCTGTAAACACTTTCCTTCATATCTAAATACTGACCTCATCCTTCACTAAAGAGGTCAGGTGGTAAATAGATGACATGTAGTAAACTAAATACATTTATGTTAAAAACTTCAGTTTGGGCTTTTTGTGTTTTAAATTATAATCATTTCAGATTAAAAACGAAAGCACAGATTATTGTACACAACAATGCACAATGTGTGAACACGGATTCTCTCTGAAACACATTTATTTCATTGTAGTGAATTCAAAAACTGATAATCCTAATTAGTTTCACCACAGGGAATTTACAGTGTTACAGCAGCAAAGTGGATAGAAAAAATATAAAGAAGCATCAATTGAAAATAAAATAAAATAAAACAAGCAATATGAACAATAGGAGACAATGGGAAATTATGGACAATTTTATTTAGAGGAAATATAAAAATATGAACAGTATAAACAAGAGGAACATTGATATTGCACAGTGGTGTACATTGTCACAGTGCAGTCTGTCAGTGTGTGCTTTACGTCCCTGGCAGTGAGGACAATTCAGCATTGTTTTTTATTCATATGTAAAGCATTGTTACAGTTACTGCCTCCCTATATGTCATCTCTGTTCACCCTGAAGTCACACAATATTAGTACTTAGTACTCACAGAATTGGTTGTTGCTCCATTAGTCAGAACTAAAATAGGATAAATGTCTCTTATAATGCAGCTTACACATGGAAGAATCTGTTCAAAAGCCTTCTCTCTGACCCTGTTCTACTTGATTGTAAATGCTTTTAACATGTCATCATTCAACTACTGACTGTCGAGGTGCTGTCCAGCAAATGATGTGGGCTTCATAGTTAACTGGCAGACTTTCTGGAGAAGACCTGGTCTGATTAGGAGAGACGTCACACATCCCATTTTGATTGGTGTTGCTCTCATATCTAGAAAATATGTTTGGTACACCAAAATCATGACAAACCAGAGTTGAGACCAGGAAGCAGAACTGCAGTCCTACACGCTTCTCTGTGCTTCCATTAGAGCAGTCACCTAAATATATAAAGTAACTGAGTCTGTCCCCTGACAAGGACATGATGCATATTACATCCTGCATCTTCTCTCTCAGCAGTAGAGGTGGATTGTGTTAAAGGCCGTGAAGAAGTCAGAAACCATAATCCTCAAAGTGGCGTCTGGTTTGTTCAGAAGATGAGAGAGTGCTCAATGTAGCACATAGATCATCCACAGGTGGAAAGTAATTAAGTACATTTACTCAAGTATTGTACTGAAGTATAATTTTGATCAGCTACAGTCAAAGTCAGCTGATAACACATCACAAGTGATAGAGCAGCGACCTCTAGTGGCCTCTGTGCTGATCACATGTCAGTCAGCCTCATGAAGAAACTTGATTTGTATCATTGTCATTGGGCTGAATATCTGGAATAGTAGGGTTAGGATTGTGGATTGATAGATTCACTGATTGATCGATCTAACTCTGTTTCTACATGTTGATGTTCAATTCCTTCCTCCTGCAAATCATTTCACAGGGTCACAAAACACATTTAGTGAGAACACATGAAATTATTGTCACATAATCCCTGTGCTGTTTTTTAAAATGTCTCTGCACTTTCATTTGTACCATGTGTGTTCTGTATTTATATTTTTTATCTTTCCTGCTAATGTCTCCTTATTTCCCAACAAAGACACTTGTTACAGCTAATTAACTCATTAGCCATGACCACAATAGTCCCCTTACTTAACCTTTGTGTCGTCCTCCCGGGTCAAATTGACCCCGTCTGTTTTGACTGTTCCTTCGTTCCTCCCTTCCTTCCTTCTGTCTGTCCTCCCTCCCTCCTTCTCTCTTTCTCTCCTTCCTCTCTCTTTCCTCCCTTCCTTCTTTCCTTCCTCCATCCCCCTTTCTTCCTTCCTTCCTTCTGTCCTTCGTTCTATCCTTCCTCCATCCCCCTTTCTTTCTTCCCTCCTTCTTTCCTTCCTCCTTCTTTCCTTCCTTCCTTCCGTCTGTCCTTCTTTCCTCCCTCCCTCCTTCCTTTCCTTCCTTTCCTTCCTCCTTTCCTTCTTTCCTCCCTCCTTCTCTCTTTCTTTCCTCCCCCCTACCTTCCTCCCTTCCTTCTTTCCTCTGTCCTTCTTTCCTTTCTTCCTCCCTTCCTCTTTTCCTTTCTCCCTCCCTCCTTCCTTTTTTCCTCCCTCCCTCCTATCTTCCTTCCTTCTTTCCTCTGTCCTTCCATCCTACCCTTCCTTTCCTCCCTTCCTTCCTCCCTCCCTTCCTTCCTTCCTTCCTTCCTTCCTTCCTTCCTTCCTTCCTTCCTTCCTTCCTTCCTTAACTCGAAGACAACAGGAGGGTTAACCACATTATTATGTGAGTATCGGTGAGCTACAATAGCATTGTATTAAGAATATATTAATTATTAATAGTATGTGTTTTGTAAAATTATGTTACTGACATCATAATAAATACAGATAACCATAAAGCTTTATTTCACATAAAGCATTGACCGTCTGGATTCAGACCCCTTCACTTTTTTACACATTTTATTGTGTTGCAGTCTTATGCTAACATTGTTTAAATCATATTTTCCCCTCATCAGTCTACACTCAATATCCCATTATTACAAAGCAAAAACAAACATTTTAGCAGAATATCATATTGTCATGAATATTCAGACCCTTTTCTATGATACTTGAGCTCAGGTGAATCTCATTTCTCTTGATCACCTTTGAGATGTTGCTACACCTTGATTGGAGTCCACCTGTGGTAAATGTCATTGATTGGGTATTATTTGGAAAGGCACACACCTGTCTACATAAGGGCTCACAGCTCACAATACATGTCAGAGCAAAAACCCTGAAACCCTGTTTGAAACATAACAATATGTGTGATATGAAGGGGTCTGAATAATCTCTAAATCTACTGACTGTACATAGATGGAAAACACAGAGCAGTTTGTGTCCTTTGTTTCCCGTTAGTATAAAGACACACAAAACAAGTTACATCATTTCGTAATTTTTTAATGTAGGTTTTCCAATTTGGTAATGTACACAAATCAAACATCAAATAGAGGCCAAGACATGTTTCTCAGATGTACTTGCTGTTTTATCCTCCTTGTCCAGAAAATTAGGATTTATCAAAAGTATCATTGTCCTGTTTCAGTCACTGCAGGTGTTTATGTTAATATCAGCCTAACTGGATTGTGTAGTTACAAACAAGCGTCACAAGGTGGCGACAGCCTCAAGTCACTGAATTTTCCACAACACAGTCCTGTTTATGTTTCACAATAAAGGCCTGTCAGGAAACTAATTGATCCTGTTCACTGAAACTGTGGAACTTTTGATTTTAAATGAAGACAGGAAGTGTATAGTATTGTCCTGGTATTAACAGTTTCTCTCTATCTGAAATTGAACAGGTAAAACACAAGCATATCAAATAAGAAAGTAAATAATGATAAATATATAATAGTTACTGAATACAGGAGATTAGAAACGAAGGCTTGTGTAAGCCAAATAAACCTCAGTCTGTTTCATAGAGCTTATTATTAAACTGTTTTAACCTGACCTAATATCATTAAAAAAAATGGTTCAAGACTAATATAGAAGAATACTTCACAAGTAAACAAAGAGAATCCACCAAGGTCTTATATGTATATTTATCAAATTTTTAAAAAGCTGCATGAAAGTTACAATTTCACAAAACTTCCCTGATATCACTACAGGTGATAAACTAAAGGTTTGGCATTCACTTGAGGTGTGTTTTCCCCCTTTTGTCCATAAAGAGTTTTTGACAAATAGGCGATGGAAACATTTCTGTGGAATAAATAATGATGATGAATGAATGTAATGAATATTACAGGACAGATCAGCTGTTGCCTTGCCCTTGGTGCTCATCACCTGGAGCTTACTTAAAAGAATTTCCAGTGCTATGCACCAGCCACTGTTCAATCCAGGTGGGGAGCTCCGGTCCTCTGCAATGAGGCCAACGTGGAAGTAACTTACAACTGCATTCTATCAAAAGGCCACCAGGGGCGACCGTTTTGGTGTCAAAAGGACTTCCGTCTCTATACAAGTCAATGGAGAATTCACCAACTTCTCACTTGATTTCTAACCTCAGTAAACGTTTTCAAAATGTGTTTATGGTCTCAATCGCTAGTTTAAAGCCTTCTTCAATGCAGTATGATGTTCATTTGGGACATTTTGGCCTCCCTGATTTTATATGTGACGATAAAGCAGGGTATGCATTAGGGCGTGGCTACGTGGTGATTGACAGGTTGATTGGTTCACAGGTTCAGGAGGGCGCCTCATGCTCCTCCTGATGCCCATATAAGTAGAATCCCTGTTTTTATTTTCCCGGCATGCACCTGAAATTTTCAAGATGGCGCTGCTCAGATCCGATACTATTGGCCTCCGAGCAGCAGTCCACAAACCAATGGGTGACGTCACGGATGTTACGTCCATTTCTTATAAACAATCTATGGTTCAAACACAAAAACGGCATATGGCCATCTGTTTAACATAAAGAAACAAAAAATTAGCAGTTGAGGCAGTGCAGTCTTTAAAGAAAGTCTAATTTCTATGCCTTAAAAAGGAGGGAAAGAAGATAGAAAGCTGTTTTTAAAAGTCTATATTCATCTCTCAGTCATTTTGTAAGTAAGAAAATATTAATGCTTTACATTAAAAGCAACAAGCAAACAAAAGAAAAAACAAAATGATGTTGAATTCTAAACTCTACTGTCAGACAATGGAGAGGCCAACACTGGCTGCAGCATGTAGAACAATCTGCAGATGAGCTACTACTAATTAAAAACAGGCTGATGATGCTAGCCTGCTGCACAAACACACAAGCCCATCAGCATATTTCTCTGATATAGAAAACTTTGTGCAGTGGTGTGCTGCTAACCATCTCATTTTAAATGTGGTTAAAATTAAAGAGATGGTTCTGGATCCAAGATCAGTGGGGGACCACAGCCCTGTGGTCATACATGACACACTTTTACATTTTTATTTTTTTTTAAAGATTTTTTCCAGCATAGACACCTTTTATTTTAGCAGTCAGGAAACGCTCTAACCACTCGACCACCTGTGCACCTCATGTCTGCTCATATAAGTATCTTGGCGTTCCCTTGGATGACACCTTCAGCTGGAAGCTCCATGTTGACAGTGTATGCTCTCGTCTACAGCAGAAGTTCTATTTCTTACGTAGACTCAGAGTGTATGGCGTGGACCACAGGATCATGTTTTTATTTTAAAGCTTAGTTAGGTACGGGATGTCAGCATGGTATGGCAACCTTACTGTGCAACTAAAAGATAAACTAGCTCGCCTGGTCCACACCGCTATGAAGGTAATGGGAAGGAGTGAATACCAACCCCTTCAGTCCATATATGAGCAGTCTGTTCTTAGGCAAGCTCAGAGGATCCTGATTGACCCATCACATGTCCTCCATACAGAGTATGAACTCTTGCTCCCTGGCAGATGATACAGAGTCCTCCACTGTAAAATCAATCGTTTTATAAGCTAATTTGTTCCGGTCTCTGTTAATTGTTAAACAATGCTGCTTGAGGCTGTATGGACTGTGCAATAGTCTAGGAGCTGTGAGCTCAGCCATGGGTATGTGCAATATGTGTTATGCATAATATGCAATCCACTGTATTGTATATTTCACTTTATGCATTTATCAAGGGATGTGTGCAATATATGTGGTGTGTCTATGTAACTGTGGGGGCATTTTTGTGTTTGCAGCACTGGAGTCCAAGACAAATTTCCCTAAGGGGACAAATGCATATCATATCATGTCAAGGAAGGGTCAGAAACAGAAGAAGCTGAGTCACCAGGAGGAAGCTTGAATCTTCCCTTCCAATATCTGGCTGGTCTTCATATCAGTACTAGTAGGTGCCATGGTAACTTCATCAGTTTGCTTGTTGCCTGTGATAGTCACTCTGACTCCTGTAACCTCAAATGGCATGGTTTGAAGTATGTTGTCACCAGGAAGTTGTTTGGCGAGGTTCTCCAACTGGTCATACAGGGTTTTGTACCCAGAGTGATAAACAACTACAGCAGTACCTGTACTTCCATCCAAATGACCCTGACTGTTGCGCATATGGGGATCAAACACAGCAAAGCTGTCTTTGTCTTGCTTAATAACCACACATGTGTTACTTTTAAAAGTAACAAGGCAAGCATCATGATCTTTCAGTGCCTTCTGAATAGCCTCCTTCAGTGGCATCTTAATATCCATCATATCTGCATCAGGAGCCTCATTACCCTCACAAACTGTTCCACTGAAAGATTCATCTTTCTCAATTAAAAACTTTATATCTTTCATTACATATTCAGTAGGCAGCTCCTTAACTAACACATACCCATCAGGACTCTTTATTTTACTACTGTCTTTAAGGGACGTGTACAACTTGTTCCCTTCAGTAAGAACAGAGTCAACATCATTTGTCTTTCTGTCATCTCTCCAAGTTTTTATATGTTTCAGCTCATTCATCATTACAGCTGCTAAACTGTTAGCTACGCACTGTTTGCCAGCATTATCCAGAAATCGCTCATCATTTTGTGAGAATGAACCTCGTAAATAGTTAACAGCTTCATCCAGATGTTTATCTGGAAGCTTGGATCCAGTTGTACGGTCATCAGCTGCTTCATTCATGGTTCCAGGGTCCTGTTTTTAACAACACATTGCTTAATCACAGATTAATCAGATGTGGTTATTCTGTTCAAAAGCAATAAAAAGAAACACCAAAAATCACACAAGCGCAGAGGACATGCAGAATGCTCCACATTACAGCAGTTTGTCATGTGTTCCCTCTAGTATAATTAATAATAGTATAATTGTATATTTTATAAAAGTATGTTTCAGGGGTGTGTGAGCAAATCCTGTTAACAGTTTTGTGATTTGCATTTTCATTATCTGTCATTTATAAATTATTCTGACAGCTCAGGTCCATTTAAACAACAGAATATACCTCTGTTTGTGCACTTTATAAAAAAAAGGAGTTTATATATTTTGCAGACGTTATATAGCATACATTTGTATGTTTTTTATGTTAGTCCATAGCCTATTGTCAGAGCTATTTCACACCAAAATGTAGTTATTTTGTTTTTTGAATCATTATTTATAATTTAATATTACTTTATCAGCTCAGGAATGTTCAAGCAGCAACCTGTTAGAGATAATGTTCTGTTTTTGAATCAAGGGTTGGAAATGATATATTTTTTTAAATCTGATTCACTGAAAAAATGAATTCATAAGTGGTTAAAATAATTGTAAGTGGCAGCGCTATAAGATACTGATTGATGATAGATTTGACGATACAATTTAGTAAGAAAAATAAGTTTGTTGCGAGTGAGCAATAAATCTGAAAACCACATACAGTCAGTGTTACCAATGTATTTATGATTTATTACTCATTGAACCAGTGATCAAATTACTTAAACACAAGTACTTGTTGTATTACTACTTATATACTTTAATCACTCACTTCATCTCCTCCATTTTGGCCTTCACATTCATCCAGAACCAAAACACAGGCACTGCTCATCATCTGAATGTAACATGTAGAAACAGGAAACAAGATGTTGTGGTTTAACAAGCTGATCTACAGTTTATACTGAGACAGGAAGCAGCATTCTTTATCTGACAATGAAAACTGAGTCTGATGTTTACAGAAGCGTATTGCTGCCAGACCAGAAAAAGAAAAAAGTATCAGTTCAAATATCAAGTTATAACATGAAACTCATAATTGAATGAATAAATAATGTGTGGAGACATTTACATGATTTGATTAAGCTCTACTTCATTGTTGGTTTGAGACATTGTGAGATTCTGCAGTTATTGAGCACAGTGGATGATACTGTGGTAAATATGCTTTCACTGAGAAGGATTTGAACATGCGTGGAGCTGTATAAAGAGGGTCGGACTCATTCATCCTGCTGTACATAGAGGGATGAACGAGTCCAATCCTCTGGACGGAGCGTCATTGATCTGATGTTGGAGGAACCACCTCAGTCCACTAGTACTAACACATGCCAAAGAGCACACAGGTTGTGGTCTTCTGACTTTAAGAAGCACTTAACCACAGATCTCTCTCTGTGTGTCTTTATGGGAGGACAAAATGGCATCAGCATGTATTAACCATAAATACAGCCTCCCTCTCTAACTCTAACTAACAGCTGAAGGAAAATAATCACATCAGACAGAAGGCTTGATGTGTTCCCCTCTACACACCAGCAGATGATGCTGTGTTAAATGGAGAAAGTGAAGGAGTATATAACTAGGAGACACCTCTGCCTGACTCCATATGAGTTTCATGTTATAATAACTTCATAACTTATCACATTATCATGTGTAAAATCACATTTTATTTTATTTTATTTTTTGGTTTATGAGTAACTTTACAAAACAAATGTTTTGAGTGCATTTACCTTCCTCTCCTCTTGGTCAATACTACCGTATTGACTTTTTCCCACCTATACAAACACAAAGCCGGATTTAGAATTCAACAAAACAAAGATCAAGTTTCCTGTAGCTTTGATTTCAGTCATGTTGGATGAGCTTCTGGTAAAATACACATTGAGAAGACTGATAAAAAGCTATATTACTAATGTTTGGAGACCCAAAGGCTTCAATATTAAACAAATAAGATGCTACAAAATAAATAATCTTATACATAAATAAAGATGTAACATAACCATAACATTGTGAAATAATTTGACAGCAGCAAAGGGTTGAGTTTTATTTATTTCACTACATTAGTTTTGTGCAGGGCAGAGCCAGTCATGTGATTGGCTGTCTGCTCATTCAGATCAAAGCAACAACCAATCACAGACTGGGCTCTGTCCTGTTTGTTGGTTGATAAAAAAGGATTTTTTTTTTTTAAATGGCATTATACCAAAAAAGAAAGATCGTTAAAAGTTGAACTTTGAGGGTTTTTTGTAAATCTATATTTTAAATTATTTTTTAATTAATGAAATTATTATTGCAATAAAAATAATCAGTTGGCTGAGATTAATAATAATATCTCTAGACTCTACACAGGTCAGCACAAACACAGTGAGCAGCGATACTGACTGGAAACATTTTCTTGTTGAGCTGAAACAAAAACATCCTGTGATCAGATCAACAGGAAAGATGAACTGAGACTAAACAAACATTAAGAAGAATAAAGAATTTAAATTCAACTAAACAATTTAGTAAGAAAAAAACAAAAAACCTCCTTCAGCTTGAAGTTGAGGTTGAAGTATATTAATTTACCTTTTCCTCAACCAATCGTTCCTGCAAAGAAATTCCACACTCATTACTGATTGAACACGCAATAATTAATTAATTAAACAATATAAGTAATTATTTCATTACTACTTACATAGCCCACAGACTTTAGAATGCGCTGCCTTATCTGTATTCAACACACGTAGAAACAGAAAATAAGACATTGTGGTTTAACAAGCAGCAAGTCTATAACTGCTGAATTCATTATTCATCTGATTATAACAAGTAAGACAACTCAGTGAGTTGGTTTTTAAAACAATGATGAGTCCAAATCTAGAAAAATAATAATTTTTGAGCATATCACCAACTCCTGTCTGTAACTATTTTAAAACTTGTCAGTAATTTTATAAAACAATTAAAAGCTTTTGGGTGCATTTACCTTCTTCCACCGTGATGGTGATGTCTTTTCTTCACTCCTAAAATGCAAAATCACACTGGATGAAGTTATTCAGTATCAGCCTGTTTGTCCCTGTGGATATTCCTGTTCCCTAGAGGATGGATTCTTTAAATATTAATGACCCCATAGCTGTTCCTTCAGAGCCTCCCAAAGAACAAACTGATGTTTGTTGTGTCCATCACTTCTTGTTGTGTAATGAATACTGCCGAGCCTGTGCATGTAACTGTAGTGTTTGAATAACAGCCATTTACAAAAACCATGTCCTCTGTCAGTCAGGTGAGGCTGATTGAAATCACAGAGCAACGTTTCAACATGACAATATGGCTGCATTGTATTACAATGACAACAACTATATACTCAAGTTTAAGGGCTGTCACTTTCCCCATTAATACAGAAATAATGTTTATGTAAAGAGTTGTGGAGTTTTTATACTAAAATAACCATGTGAGTCAAATTCACAGTTAAGTTAAACCAATCCATCAATAAATCAGTCTCAATGTAGAGTTGAGCAATAATCAATCATTTTATAAATCTAAATTGAATTATTGTCATTAGCTCAAATAATGTTAAACAAACTTGAGTGAATATCATAAATCTAGTAATGTCAAATCAAGCAGTATCAGAAATCAATGTTGATTCAATTGATTATTAAAGTAGGATACATTGAAAACTTAAGGGGGTGAAATCAAGATGGAAATATGATCATAAATCAACTCAAAATGGTCAACATGTAGTAAACTTACTGAAAAACTAAATTATTCTTTAGTATTGCAACAAGGGGAAATCAGTCAATAAAATTAAATGATCAATATGCATCTACAGCAACAGTCTGAGTTCTCCCAGAAATGATATGAAAAAGTATTTTTTACCCTGTGCTTGATTGACCTGGTCCCTCCTTACCCGGCTGCTTCTGTTAGAAAAACACAACAGTCAGTCATCTAACTTGAACACCTCTGTAACACTGTGTGAGAAAGGACAAACACATCCTCAAAGACATCATTCATCCTGGATATAACCTGTTTAAGCTCCTTTCATCAGGCACATGCTTCAGATCAATCTATACACACATAAACCAACTAAAAATAGCTTCTTTCCCAATTGTCATAAACCTTCTGAACTGAAAATAAGCTATGTCAGTAATGTGCAATACACTCTTTACTATATGTGCAATAACTATCTGTGCTACTGAGCCTGGCATCATCACCATATTATGAATCTTCTTTATTTATACCGTATTTATTTATTTGTTTATTTATTTATTTGCATTGGTGTTTAAATGCAACTCTGGGCTTGCCACATGAGTAATTATGCTGTGCTATACAATGACAATATAGTGCTTTAATCCTTGAATTGTTGTCCTTCCTACCGTGTGTGTTTGTAGAAAAATAATCATCAATCTTTCTTTTTATGGGGACCTCAGTGAGGACCTTATAGAAACTGATTTACTAAGATCCCCAATAGTGGGTACTAAATAGCGTGCACAGTGCAATAGATTGTGTGTTTTGCAGGTGATCTACTAAGAATAACTGTAAATGAAAACAGGTGAAACAGGTGCAGACAGCAGTATTTAAATGAGGGTTTTGTGTCTTAATGGAGAGTTTGGACGAGCAGAAAGCTGCAAGCACGAAATGAAATGTGATCAGGTTCTAGTGGAAGAGGTTAACTAATATATTGAGTTATAACAAAAACTAATATTACCAGAAAAACCAACATATGGGAGAATATTAGTGACAAAGTCAATGCTGTTAGTAAAACCAGAAACTCCATCCTGTGTGTATTCTGTCATTGTGCCTCCGTCTCCTCGTCTCCATAGTAACAGCAGGTTAATACCTGCCCTTCATCTTATTATTTATAGACACAGTTAGCGTCAGAAAAATTACCTTCACGTTTGGTAAATCACAATGCGTGTGCTAAATAACATATTTGCATTTTCTCCTCCCTGTATTTTGCGCACTGGGCTTGAAACGCCCCATATTACATTCATTACGGTAAACTGCTAATACATCATGATGTTCTATATTTGTCAAACAATAATCAAAACACTCAGACAGTTTATATAACATGTAAAAAAAGATCCTAGATAATATAGATAATAATTTGAATGTGTTATAAAGGTATGCTACCAATAAATCATAATACACCCACAGCTGTAAATAAATAAATATATTAATATGAAGCCCCTTCTTAAATAAAGCCCTCACCTCCTGGCTTGATGTTCCCTGAGGTGAAGGGTTGATGTTGCTGGGTTGGTTCCCTCCTCCCTGCTGAGCTGAGTCCTGCGATGTCTTTTGGAGTAAGACTTCAGTGTTTACACTCCAATTCCACTAAAAATGTGAATAAAAACAGATGAATGACAGACAGTGACAGTGTGAAATCAGACTATGAGTGTGCTCTCAGACTAGCAGAGCAATGCTTTGAGATAAAACATGCTAATGTAGGAAGTCAGGTGATATAATTATAGAGCACAAAGTCCACACAGGGAGGAGGTCTGGATGGATCAACCAAACAATAGACTTTAACTTAGAGTCTAACCCTGAGACTGTTTTTATAACCATGATGATAATCATCCTCTACCTTAACCACATGGTTATTAAATGAGTATCTGTGACTTACAATGCTTTAATATTAATAGCTGAATTTCATGTTGCAAGAGTTCGGGTTAGACCTGCTCTATGTGTAAAGTACCTTGACATGACTTTTGTTGCTATACAAATAAAGATTGATTGATTGATTTATGTTTTATGGTTATTATAAGAGTATCTATGACTTACAATACTATAATAATGATAATAATAATAATGGTATAACTGCATGTTTTATAAAAGTATGCTAGCAATAAATCACAATAAATCCACAGCTGTAAATAAATAACAAATAAGAAGCTCCTTCTTAAATAAAACACTCACATGCTGGCATGATGTTCCCTGAGGTGAAGGGTTGATGTTGGTGGGTTGGTTCCCTTCTCCCTGCTGAGCTGAGTCCTGTGATGTCATTTGGAGTAAGACTTCAGCATTTCCACTCCAATTCCTCTATATTAAAAATGTGAATAAAAACAGATGAATGACAGACAGTGACAGAGTTAAATCAGACTGAGTGTGCAGTCATGCTAGCAGAGCACTGCTTTGAGATAAAACATGCTAACATGTTCACAATAATAATGCTAGCATGTTGATATTTAACAGGTATAATGTTTGCCATCTTATTTTAGCATTTTATAATGTTAACATTTGTTAATTAGCATTAAACAAAGAACAGCTGAGGCTGATGGGAATGTCATTAGTCTTGCAGATATTTGGTCATTAAGTCAACAAATTAAAGGTTTTGGTTGATTGGTTACAGATCACCAAAGTTATTACAATGTTATCTGTCAGGTATTTCTTACCTTTTCTTTAGACAGTCGCGGTCGAGTCTTGTCAGATTCAATCAGTTCTTTAGCAACATTGAAACATTCTTCCCAGTTGTTTCCATTTATTTTGGCCGTCATTTCTTTAGTCAACTTTTCTTTTGCAGCTTTCCTTAAAAGGTCTTTCAGTACATTTTCCTCCTCCTCCAAAATCAGTTCATCATATAGATTCTTTCTGTTGCAACAACTTTCACAAAATTTCCTCAATTGAAAGCATTTAGGTTGTGTTGATTGTGTTGGTTGTGTTGGTTGTCTTGGTTGTGTTGATTGTGTTGATTGTCTTGGTTGTGTTGGTTGTGTTGATTGTGTTAGTTGTGTTGATTGTGTTGATTGTGTTGATTCTGTTGATAGTGTTGATAGTGTTGGTTGTGTTAATTGTGTTGATTGTGTTGGTTGTGTTGATTGTGTTGGTTGTGTTGGTTGTGTTGGTTGTGTTGATTGTGTTGATTGTGTAAATTGTGTTGATTGTGTTGGTTGTGTAAATTGTGTTGATTGTGTTGATTGTGTAAATTGTGTTGATTGTGTTGATTGTCCTGGTTGTGTTAGTTCTGTTGATTGTGTTGATTGTGTTAATTGTGTTGATTGTGTAAATTGTGTTGATTGTGTTGGTTCTGTTGATTGTGTTAATTGTGTTGATTGTGTTGATTGTCTTGGTTGTGTTGGTTCTGTTGATTGTGTTGATTGTGTTGATTGTGTTAATTGTGTTGATTGTGTTGGTTGCGTTGATTGTGTTGGTTGTGTTGATTGTGTTGATTGTCCTGGTTGTGTTAGTTCTGTTGATTGTGTTGATTGTGTTAATTGTGTTGATTGTGTAAATTGTGTTGATTGTGTTGGTTCTGTTGATTGTGTTAATTGTGTTGATTGTCTTGGTTGTGTTGGTTCTGTTGATTGTGTTGATTGTGTTGGTTGCGTTGATTGCGTTGGTTGTGTTGATTGTGTTGATTGTGTTGATTGTGTTGGTTGTGTTGATTGTGTTGATTGTGTTAATTGTGTTGATTGTGTTGATTGTGTTGGTTGCGTTGATTGTGTTGATTGTGTTGGTTGTGTTGATTGTGTTGGTTGTGTTGATTGTGTTGGTTGTGTTGATTGTGTTGGTTGTGTTGGTTGTGTTGATTGTGTTGATTGTGATAATTGTGTTGATTGTGTTGGTTGCGTTGATTGGGTTGATTGTGTTGGTTGCGTTGATTGGGTTGATTGTGTTGGTTGTGTTGATTGTGTTAATTCTGTTGATTGTGATGATACTAATGATTGTGTTAATTGTGTTGATTGTGTTGGTTGTGTTGATACTGTTGATTGTGTTGATTGTTTTAATTGGGCTGATTGTGTTGATTCTGTTGATTGTGTTGGTTGTGTTGGTTGTGTTGATTGTGTTGGTTGTGTAGATTGTGTTGACTGTGTTGATTCACAGCATTTCCTCAAATCACAAGATAAAGTGAAGGCAAACACCAAAAGGACACCAAAGAGAATAGAGAGGCCACTAGTCTGAAAAAAGAATGAAAAAAGATTGTTATATTACGACCACAGAAACCAAGAAACAGCCATGGTTGCTATAATTTCATTCTGTTATCTGGAGATCACAACTTTATTGTCTTAGACTAATAGAGCTTTTTACTAATTAACAGTAAATGCCATAACACAATATGCTACATGTTGTCATCATGCACAGATGATTTGCCTCTTATTAAATCAGTATCTGATTGGAGTGAAACAGGTCCGATCCAGGAGATCCATTTATCAATATCCAAAAGAAACAGCTGGACTCTTTCCATAAACTGTCAGTCCATCATGGTTGAGTATACATCATTTTAAAATACTGAGAAGATCCAAAGTGGTTTTCCACAGTCAAATGCATTAAATAATAATTTACTTAATGATTTCCCACAAAGACTCATTTCCATATGCAGCCTATGCATCACCATACCCTGTGCACGTTGGACACGCAATTTGAATCACAGAATTAAAGTCCACATCTGATCTAAACCACTGCTGCTCCTTGTCCTTTCAAGTTACTAGGACATTTTTTTCTTATGAGTGTGGTCATACTGTACAGAATCTACACCTGCTGAGGGCCAGGACATCCTCCAGATGTGGTCTGACTGATGCAATCACATTCTGACCCAGATGTGATCTGAAGGCATTTGCAGCTGCATTAACACATGTACTGTATGTATGTATTCTCTTATCCAGATACTGGATCCACATGCAGTTTTCATTTTAATGCCAGACATAAATGGAGTATAGAAGAGTGTTGGTGAGTTTATAGATATGGACAAAAAACTATCCTATACCTATCCTGTCACTCAAGTAAATTTTCACAGTAGCTGTAGTTTTTTGTCATAGTTATTTTTTCTTGAGTTTGTATTCTTTTGTTTTTCAAGACACAGTAATTAATCCATTATCAAATAATGTAACTGATTTATAAACTCAAATAGAGTATAAGTTAATGCAATTATGGCCATTTTCAGCTTTTACATATCAGCATAACCACAGTAACAGATATACAGTCTGGTATTCAAAGTAATGATAAGCAAGAAAAACTCACCTTGGAAGTGCTTTTCAGTTCAGCGACCACTACTTTTTCCTCAGCTGTTTTGTTGTCTTTGCAAGCTAAATGTGCTTGTTGTTCAGAACCATTGTTGTTACAGCAAACCCACCAGTCTCCATCAAGTAACAGGAATATAATCCACATCAGACCTAAGAAAGCTGCCTTCAGAATGTGGTTCAATAAAATCCAGAAAAACGTACAATATACTTTACACCAATTTTCAACGCTTGAACAAAGCTCCGTGCAACAGCAGTTGCATGCAAATCTCAGAGTTTTCTGGAATTTCTCCTCCGCCAAGAGGTGCAAGAAAAATAAAATAAAGAATGGCAGAGCCATGTATACAGTACAGGCACACAATTGGTTTTTTTCGCAAGTGCATTCCAAATCTTTGTCAAGCACAACATTGTAAATGAACATCCCAATGACTGCAAAATAGGTGCTGAGGTCTTTGATAGGAAGTGCTGGAGAGAAGTTCTTCATCTTTGGTGCAAAGTTTGCATCTGCTGAGAGCCGCTGCTGCTTATAACCTCTTAATATGCTGACAGGAAACTATCCCTTTTCCTTTTATGGAAGAAAGCTGCTGCAACATGTTAGGGCATTGATAATTTGTTCATGTCATGACATGTATTGTTCCTTGAGATAGATCTTTTCACTCCTCTTACGTACATGTTACTAAAACTTCCAAAAACATAAATGTTATTCAACACTCACATTTAGGGACTGATTGCAGTCAGTGTTTCCAGATGACATGACTGACAAAAAGGGGCCCAAGTCTAGTCTCAGTCTAGTGTAGTTTCACCTAGCAGGCTGCAAAAAATAATGCAAATGTGTTATAGAAATAATAAATGGAAATCATCAAATAAGCCTTTTTGGTAATTTTACAATAAATATTAAAGGTCCAGTGTGTAGAATATAGTGGCATTGAGCAGAAAAGACTTGTTAAAATTGGAATGTAATATTCACAAGTACAGTATGTTTTACTTAGTGTTTAATCACCTGAAAGCAATTGTAACAATTGTTGTGTTTGTATTTCTTGAGTGTCAGCACTTTATATCTACAGAAGGAGCAGGTCACCTTGAGGAAGGCCACCATGCTGCATCACTGTGTTTGTAAAGCAGCACAGAATGGACAAACCACACACTGGCTCTAGTAAGAGGTACCGTGCTGCTTGAAAGAGAGTCCTACAACAAGATAAAGGGAAACCAATTAACACATCACATCATTGATCTTCAATGTGCTGCTGATAGTGGACTCATTTTCCTAGATGTTGCCCTGGGGTTCCTGTGGCCTCCCGGACTATTACACACTTGCTCTTTGTGTGATCTTAGATTGTTAATTAGTACAGCTTTAGAGGAGAGAGATCTAATGTTTAGGAGTCCACATTTAACTCTCCTATTTTGTTGTTCTATTGCAGAGGTGGTACACATTTTTTCAGATTTTTGTGAATAACTCTCATTTTTACAACTGATTTATTTGGTTTCAATGGTCATGGGACAGACACAGTTTCTATAGGTAATTGGGTGGGTCACTTTTCTAATGGAAGCACAGAGAAGCGTGTAAGACTGCAGCTCTGTCTCCTGGTCTGGACTGTGCTCTGAAAAGTTATAATGTTAGGTTCCTGAAAGGATAGACCTTCAGCATATGGTCGCTGCTCTTTTACACCTCTCTGTGATGGAGAAGGAAGACCTTAGCAGTTATATCATATAACACCTGTGAGGAGATGCTACAAGAGTTGGTGGACTATGCCATCAAACCGACTGGAAAGCTGGAGCACACCATCCCGAACGTTCTTGGCCAGATCACCTTAATCAGCCATCATAAGGCTCAATCGAGCAAAGCTTTCCCAGCTACAACACAGATACCAAGCTCAACAGAGGGACAACATCCACTGGCACCAGGAAGCCCAGAAGGTCAAGCATCAGCATATTATTTAACTAGATCAAAACAAATAAACTTATCATTAATATAAACAAAGAACAAAGAGTATAATGTTTGGTTCTAAGTATAGATTATTAGATAATCCTGAAAGTAATATACAAAAAGATGGTCAAACAATACAGCAAGTTAAAACTGTGAAGCTACTTGGGCTCTGGCTTGATTGCACATTGTCATGGTCTGATCACATCAACAGAGCTGTTTCCAAAATGGGTAGAGCTCAGTGGCGTGCACAGACTTTTTGAAGGGCAGTGGCGAGAAGAAAAAAAAAAGGGGCACATACAGCGCGTTTTCGCCACTGAAGAGGGCAGTTTAGTGTGTTTTGCCAACCAGGAGGGCACCTTAGCAGGCGTTTTGGCTCCCAAGAGTGTGTAAATGTGCACTGTTTTTCAACTTAAAGTTTTTTTGTCAAGTAGTTTGTTCACTTGAATACAAGGATGCTCTTTCTTCAGCCAAGACCACATACTACTCAACCATAATCAGGACAGCTGATGGGAACACTAGAGCCTTATTTTCAACTCTCAATAATATTCTGAAACCTCCTGACGCTCTACCACCTCACTTACTCACAGTTACACAGTGTGATGCCTTCATGACCTTCTTCAATGCCAACATTGAAAATATCCACCAGACACTGACTGCTTCAAATAACTCTGCATCCTCTCCGCACTCTTGGCCTACATCGTCCTTCAGCTCTCCGCTCGCCAGCTTCACACTGCCAACTGTCTCTGAAATAACTGGTCTCATTCATAAATCCAAGCCATCTACCTGCCAGTTAGACCCCCTACCTACCCACCTGGTAAAAATCTGCCTACCTGCCCTATCCGCGTTAATAACTGACATCATACTTTCCTCGCTGACTTCTGGTGTTGTCCTATCATCAATAAAGACTGCTGCAATAACACCAACTTGAACAACTCCTGACTCATCTCAAACCTGCCATTTCTCTCCAAAATACTAGAAAGAACTGTTGCAGCCCAGGTCCACACCCACCTGTCTGACAATAATCTCAATGAACAATTTCAGTCTGGCTTCCGGCCTCTCCACAGCACAGAGACAGCACTAGTGAAAATCACCAATGACCTCCTGATGGCATCTGACTCTGGACTCTCCATTCTGGTTCTCCTCGACCTGAGCACAGCTTTTGACACCGTTTCCCATGAAATCCTCCTGGACAGGTTATCCTCCATTGGAATCACTGACATCCCTCTGGCCTGGTTCTGATCATATCTCGCTGGCCGCACACAGTTTGTTAAATTCAAGAACCTGAGATCCAGCTCCTCCCCAGTCTCAAGTGGTGTTCCCCAGGGCTCTGTCCTTGGCCCCCTCCTGTTCATTATTTATCTTCTGCCTCTTGGTCATATTCTCAGGAAATTTGACATTCAATTCCACTGTTACGCTGATGATATCCAACTCTATCTTTCCACTAAGCCTTCTTCCACTCTGCCACCCATCGCCCTATCGGACTGCTTACTGGAAATTAAATCATGGCTCTCACTCAACTTTCTTAAACTCAACGGTGAAAAAACTGAGGTCCTCCTCATTGGTACCAGATCTACCCTAGCAACACTCAACACTTTCTCCATGTCCATCAACAATTCCACTGTTCCTACATCCCCTCAAGTAAAGAGCCTGGGTGTCATCCTGGACAGCACATTATCTTTTGAAGCCCACATCAATAACGTTACTCGGACTGCATACTTCCATCTACGTAACATCAACCGTCTCCGTCCCTCACTTTCACCAACCTGCACCGCTATCCTGGTAAACACCCTGATCACATCCCGTCTGGACTACTGTAACTCTCTCCTCTTTGGTCTTCCGCGGAAATCTCTTCACAAACTCCAGCTGGTACAGAACGCAGCCGCCCGTATCATAACCAGAACCCCCTCTATTGAACACATCACTCCTGCCCTGCAGCAACTTCATTGGCTCCCTATCAAATCCTGCATTGACTTTAAGATTCTACTCCTCACTTACAAGATCCTTCACAACCTGGCACCATCATATCTCTCGGAACTGATTCACATCTACACACCTTCCCGAACTCTCCGATCCTCCTCTGCCAACCAGCTCTTTGCCCCATCTGCCAACTTAACTACCATGGGGTCAAGAGCTTTCAGCCGATCTGCCCCCCGCCTCAGGAACTCTTTCCCACCAGACATTTGCACTTCTGACTCTGTCTCCACCTTTAAATCCCGCCTGAAACACACCTATTCAGAGTGGCATACTCTGTCTCACACTAACTATGCAATCACGTACGTTTTTGTTTATTTATTGTACTGATGCACTTTATAGTCACATTCATATTTATTTTTGCACTAAATGTTACCTGATTTTTATTGTTTGATGTACTGTTGTCGTGTTTTATGTGCTTTGTAAGGTGTACTTGAGTGCTTTGAAAGGCGCCTTTAAATATAATGCATTATTATTATTATTATTATTATTATTATTATTATTAGTTTTATGTCAAATACTCAAATACTCATTCTTATAACACTCGAGGGGCGAATAATGGACTGATTACTTTACCAATACCTAAGTCTGACTCTATGAAGTTGTCAGTATTTTATAGGTCAATTGCATTTTGGAACAGTCTTCCAGGCGAGATTCGTGAAATTAAGGGAAAGGCTGGTTTTAAAAGGAGATTACGATTGTATTTGATCTCAACACCTTAATTATATCATCATCCTATTTGATAAAACAAAATATATTTATTCCAAGGATTGCAGTGTCTTATTACAGGAGTTATCAAAGTCAAGCTGTCCTAATCAGCAAAAACTACTACGGTAAGAACATTGTTACCCCTTTTCCACTGAGCTGGAGCTAGAGCTTGCTGGGAGCTGGTGCTACAGCGAGTGCTCAGTTGGTGTTAACCCGAGGCTCGGTCCTTAATTGACCCTCAACTGCAACACCTCTGTGTGCTCAAGAGACCTATTCTCTTAAAATGACAGGGGGGGTAGATGAAATGCTGTTTGTTTTGTTACTCATCCTTTATCTACTACGTGCAAACAAGCAATGTGCTGCAAGACTCAACTTGTGTGTCTGTGCTGGAAAGAAGAAAGAAAGTTGTTTTTAAAAGTCTCACTGTTCAGCTGTCAGTAATATAAGTAAGTAAATATTCATGCTTTACATTAAAAGCAATAGAACATTTTAAAAAACAGATTAATGTTTACAGAATATAAAATGAGGGAATATAAGTGGGGTTTAAACTGGATAATCTAACAGTAAATAATAAACTATTCTAATGTTTATGGGCAAAGATGGCAAATGGGCCCCCCCTCTTAGGTCAACCTCTGGAAACACAAGTAATAACCACATTTTGTTGTTTCGAAACTCTACTGACAGCAAGAGGAGAGAGGCCAACACTGTAATGATGTGCTTCCTGAGCTCCCTGAAGACACAGAAACATGGAATAAAATTCTTTGCATTTTCAAAGATAAAATATGTCTGATATTGGACATATTTCCTAACTTGACAAAAACATGATTGCAAGAGTCAAAATTGACACCTGCATTCTTAGAATAATGCTTTCAATTGATGGTCCCAAGCAGAATATAGCAAGGTAACTTCAGGTTTAACTCTGGGTTTTCAAGGGTTACAATAGTGGTGCACTTCTTACCAGGGAGACATCAACATGGTAACTGATGCTGAACCTACAGGATCACAACCTTTCAACATTATGACCACTGACCATTCAGGTCAATGGGGGGAAAAAATCATTATTCCCACAGGATCCCAACATGGCCAAAAGTCTGAGTTAACTAAAGTGACAACTATAAAACAGCAAAATACATATTAGAGGTCAGTGGAAACATTTAATTGCTCCAGGCTTTCCATTTTGCTGTTCTATTGCAGAGCTTCTAATCTCTTCTAGAGAATATTTATGATACTAAACACATGATGATGATTTTTGCTGCATTTTAATTGTGTAAAGTTGATTGTATCCCCTTCATGACAGCTGACAGTGTGGATGATTTTACTCTCTGACTCCATCACTGCAGTCACAATAACGTGAGACAACTGCTGATAACTGTAAATAAATACAAAACAGTTGATCATTAGAAAAGTAATACACATGCTGTCAATTGGCTCCAATGATTATAAATGCAACATTCATGTACCAGTCATTAAATACTTACACATAGTTATATTTTTTCAATACGCAAGACACGTCTTTGTGGTCCTTTTTCATCGCATACTTTTAAGGCATATTTGATTGGTCTGAGAGGTTTGCCTCTGTGTTAATTGGTGGAGACTGGTATGTTGCTGTAAGCAATTTCTCAGGAACAGTGGCAGGCTTTGAAGGTAGTTTGATGTAGTGGCAAAACCGTGTAATTACAGTGATCTGACTGGTCAGTAGTCAGGGTGTTGACAGGTTGTGATGTGATCCTCAGAAGTTAACCTGCTGGTTAGCAGCATCATTGCTGTTTATTCACAGGATGGTTGAATATGAGCCCCCAACTGCAGATGCCAGTGTATAATTAGTAAGTGGTGGCATATCTGTCCAGGTTGATGTGATAGTGACACAGCCCTGACTAATGGAACATCTTTGGAAATAAGGCTTGACACCCGGTAGTTTCCCTCATCACTCCAGCTGTTGCTTTCAGCTCTATCAAAGCTTTGTTACTGCTGATCAAACACTTCCTGCTGCTGCTTTATTTTAAAAAAAATGTTACATTAGTAAACTAACAGGATGTTTCTGTGATAAAGTTATAGGAATTGAATGTGTTTATCATTGAGTTAACAGCTTTTCCTCAATGAAAAACATTTCTACACAACAAGACAGATTTGGTGTTGTGTAGTCAGTGGATCAGTTTAAATATTGCAGGCATGAATAGTACAAGCAGAAACAGCTACAGTAAGATGTACGATTAACAGCTGCAGGCGACAGGCTCCACATCAAGGTAAACAACTTTTTATCTTATTTGTGGAAAAACACTCACTGCACTGCTCACAGCATACCCCAAACATCATGGAAAAACCCATTTTAAAAATATGCATGATTGCTGAGCGTCTCCCATGGTAGAGGTCATTTAAAAACTAAACACACAGCAAAACAGATAAATCATAGTTTTAACAACTGATCCCACTTCAGTGACTAATTACCTGTTTGTAATATTATGCAAAATAGCGGTAATCCATTGTACTTAGGGATGCTCGATATTGACTTTTCTGCCAATATGCGATATTTTCCGATATTGTCCAACTCTTAATTTCCGATACCGATATCACCCGATACCGATATTTGCAGGCTTTTTACAACAAAACATAGTCCTCTTTCAGTCCAAGTTCATTGAATGAGCCTGACAACTGACTGGCTGAAACTGGCCATGATTTGGCAAATAATACAATCATTAATCCGTATGACACCCTTGGAAATAATTCCAAACCATAGACTGTATATAAGAAATTTACTGAGGTTAGAAATCAAGTGAGAAGTTGGTGAATTCTCCATTGACTTGCATAGAGACGGAAGTCCTTTTGACACCAAAACGGTCGCCCCCTGGTGGCCTTTTGATAGAATGCAGTTTTAAGTTACTTCCACGTTGGCATCATTTCAGAGGACCATTTTTTTTAATGAACATTGTTGTTGACTGTCACTATTCATGTTGATTATCAGATGATGATGATGCCCTGATGTTGAGAACTGTATTGGTGAATGTATTGAGGATTGTGGTAATGTTGGCTCCATGAATATGTTGATGATTTGTCATTCAGCCACATTGAAGTTTACACTGTTCATTTATTATGGTTCTGTGTTGGCCTCCTGTATTGTACTGTCTAGATATGTGATTGCCTTTTTACCTGTCATTTATTGTACCTGATGTTTACTGTCCTACCTGATGTTTGCCCTATCTGTGTGGTGGCACCGCTCGAGATTAATAAACTGCTTTGTATTGTATCGATTTGCATTCAGCATTAAAATTGTGTTGTTAAGTTCATCGAAAATCATGACTTATGTCCAAAGTCCAATTCATGACACTCCTCCCTGCTGATTGAAGTTGTCTTTTGTTGATAAATTCTGATCTGTCCAATCGGAGGGTTTTTCATTTACACTCAAGAATGCAGTGCAGCAGGGAGGCAAGAGCACATATTCACAATGTGGATTCTTGATTGCTTATGTATGGACATTTTAGAAATAACTATATATTATTTAGACGTAACTTTGTATGCAACTCTCATCCTTGCATTTCAGAAACTTAAGGCCATCAGTTTATACAGAAATACACTGAATCTACACATTGAACTGATCATTGAACATTGGTTAATGGGCCAAGAAAGGCAAATCAAAAGGGAGAGAGGAACATGACATTATGATATGTACGTTTGCTTTGTCTGATGGTTTAAGATGCATTAGTTGCTTTATTTTAATAGCTGTATTTATTGTATAAATCAGGTTTCAGTAAGTCAGTTGCTGTCAGACAAACCAGTTTAAACTAATTAAAAGTGGCCATAGTGGCTTTATACTGTCACATTCTTCATATATTGATGAGAGGACATTTTTAAAAAAGTGGCACGAATATAGTTGAGGAAACACAAACAATCTGACCTTCTAGTTGTTGGCCTTGCCTTTAGAAACTAAACTACAGGACAATGATTTATGAATTTCTTCAGTACTGTCCCTCACATCACTGTCCAGGAGCTCCTGTGTCCTTTTATCTTTAATGTTATTTTCCTTGATTTAGACACTTTAATGCTAGTCGCAGGATCCTGTCTGGATCACCCAGTCCAGACATGCAGTTGCTTGAAAGATGGAATTTTTTTGCCGGTGCCAGATGATATCATCACTATCTTGCTAAAATAAATGTTGTTGTCATTCCTCAGTGCCTAACTTCAGTGTTGGCGTGGTAGAAAATGAGCAGAGACAGGGATGAGCAAGGGAAGTAGGACAAGGAAAGAAACAGTGACATAGCCATGACAGTTTGTGTTCAGTTATTAATTTCAGTTTTTAAAACTTCGTTTTCAAATTGATTTTTACATTTTGAGAATTAATTAATGTATTTTTAAATGATGTTTTATTGACTATTTTTAAAGTTTTTGTATATCCCTTTATATAATACCTCTTTTAAATTTTACAAATAGTCACTTTATGTTTCAGCATGGAATAGACAGTTAAGTGAGAAGCCAGTGGTGAAAACAAACTTTTTAGAGCATAGAGTGAACTTGGCTGAAGTTAGGCACTGAAGAATGACAACATAATTTATCTTAGCAAGACAGTTATGATATCATCTGGCACCGGCAACAAATTCCATATTTCAAGCAGCTGCATATCTGGACTGAGTGATCCAGACTGGAACAAAATCTGAATCTGTGTCCTGCATTTCTGTTCACCTGTTGATTATGGCACAAACTGAATTAGTTAATTATTTAATCAGGCATTTTAAAAAGGCAATGCCCTTTCATTTGATTGCCGCTTTTCCTTACTCTATTACCTAATCAATGAGCTGAGCCCTCTGTGTGCAGCAGAGACACAGACAGCAGTGAGGAGTTGTCAATAACTTAACTCAGTAATTTAACAACATAATCCCCAGAGAACAACAATACTCCCGTAAAGAGTTTATGTCACATGAATATATATGATATATATCGCACAGCCTTGATGATACATGTGTATTGCTACTGAAATAAAATGGGCTTTTTTTTTGTTTTTGTTTTTTACCTTACTTTGAATAACATAATCATGTTTTTTCTACAATGGGCTTAAATTGTTGACCAAAATAAGTCAAAGTTAAAATGAGAACTGATGACACTCCATGTTATGGAAATATTGTAAAAGGCCAGCAGAGGTTGCTCTTAGCTTAACTATGTCAATGCACATCACGTTTGTGGTATTACAGTCCTGTTCAGTCCAGATATGGCAGAGCTGGTGCACATTGAGCAAGCACCACAACAATATGAACAGTGTATGTTTTGGGATGGGACTGCTGCGCTGAGAAATCACTCACTCCTCTAAACACACCATTTGTTTTGGTTGCAGCTGGTAAAATTCAAGTCATTCACTTGCTATTGAGTGTTAAAAGTTAGTATTAAATGCCATTTAAAGTCAGTGGCAGTAGTCAGTAAATGTTTAGTTAATAAATACTTGCCCCAGTAATTTGGTCAGTGTTGTTTTATGTCTTTACTGTAACATGTTATAATGTTATTTATATTCAGTGCAGTAACAGTAAAAATATTGCAAACATTAGAATACAGCAGTTACCCAGCCGACAGTTAAAGCTGTGAGACAGTGAAAATTAGTGACGTGTTGTTCGCGAACGAGCCGGCTCTCAGAGCCGATGCTTTGTAGTGAACGAGAAGAGTCTATGCCCGTCGGAGAGAGCCGAATCTTCAGCTTCCTGCTCAGCAGTACGTTTGGCTGAGAATCCATGCAGGCAGGGGCGGGAGTTTATTTTGATGGGCACACCATTCGGCCAATCACATGCGAGGACAGACTAGGATCATACCATTATGTGAAAGAAGGAAGGGGGACAGACGCTCCAAAGACAGTGAGTGTAGTGGTACAGGCCAGATACACACAGCAGAGACAGAGGAGGATTTTAGTGCAAGCATGTCAATGTGTTCAGTTGTTCTGTGTTCAGTTCAAGGTTTTTCAGGTGTTCAAAGGTTTGATTAAAATGTTAAACAAAAGTAACTGTATTTTTTTTGTAATGAAAAAAAGCTTACAAATAAGGCTTTTATGAAAACACTTAATGAAAACTTGCTTAACAATACACAAACCATTCATAATTGCTAAATCAGGCTAAAATAGAACGCTCAGAGTGATACTAAATAAAGAGCCGTTTGGGAGCCGTAAGAGCCGGCTCTTTTAAAAGAGCAGGATTGCCCATCACTAGTGAAAATGACTCAGATCACAGAGCTGGGCTAATTGTATGTCCCATTCTAAAAGTTAGACTGGGTGTGTCATGTGTTAGATAGAGTTGTAATGTGATGTTTTCCACTAGTGAAACTGCAAAAGATTTGTGTGGGACGTAAGAGCATTGCTTACACAGATGAAAGAATATTTTTAGTGTTGTATATCTTTAATGTTATGTGTATATCTATCTATATCTATCTATATATATATATATATATATATATATATATATATATATATCATCTGTGTAAAGAGAGAGAGAATTAGTGCAGGAAGTTTAAAGCAGTTGATACAGACAAATAACTACAACTAATGTCACCATGATGTGAATGTTTTTAAAGATTAAAGATTACTTAATTGACATTGTACAGAACATACAACGAAATTCAGGTGTGCTCAAGGCCGGACTCGTATATCAAAAATAAATAAATAAAAATAGTTAAGAATAAATAAATGCATCCATCCATCACTCATATCATCTAATCTACACAGCAAACAGACCATATACTCATTCATGCCAGCGTATGCAGTTAAAATGTTTTTTGTTTTTTTTAAGCTCATAGATATTATCGCACACTGTTATGATAAAACAAATTATTGCACATTTTGTTGTGATGTTTTCCGGGGGTTCATTATGGGGATGGCTTTGGAATAAAAATGGAGCAGCAGTAGAACCACCTCAGGAGCTGCTGTGATAAGTTTATCTTAGATAGATAGATATTTATTGTCCCCAGAGGGAAATTCTTTGTCACAAACTGTCAACTAGTGATGGGTTGAAGAAACCCCACCAACATTGAACAATATACACACACACACACACACACACACACACACACACACACACACACACACACACTGTACGACACCACTAAACATTGAGCAACATGTAATACACACATACTGCACAAACACCACCAGACATTAAACAACCGACACATATATATAGCACACTCAGGAGGGCTGGGTCCATGTGAGGTTATTGAGTGCTGAGATGGCAATCTTTGCAAGCGTTCTCAGGAAGTACAGTCACCTCTGTGCCTTTTTTTACCAGTGCTGTGTTGTTTAATATCCATGAGAGGTCCTCTGAGATGTGCGTGACCAGGAAATTGAAGCTGGACACCCTCTCTTCCCCATTGATGTGCAGTGGTGAATGGACATCCTGTTCAATTATGAGTTATTTTGTTTTTTTGATGTCAGAGTCAGATTATTTTCTGTGCACTACACTGTCAGCCTCTGCACCTCCTCTCTGTAGACCGACTCATCGCCTTTGGTGATCAGCCCGACTACGGTCGTGTCGTCTGCAAATGTAACTATGGTGTTGGCGTTATGGGATGGCGAACAGTCGTGAGTGTAAAGAGAATAGAGGAAGGGGCTCAGCACCAGACAGGGAGTTCTGGTCCTCTGAAATGAGGCCAACGCGGAAGTAACTTAAAACTGCATTCTATCAAAAGGCCACCAGGGGGCGACCGTTTTGGTGTCAAAAGGACTTCCGTCTCTATACAAGTCAATGGAGAATTCACCAACTTCTCACTTGATTTCTAACCTCAGTAAACGTTTTCAAAATGTGTTTATGGTCTCAATCGCTAGTTTAAAGCCTTCTTCAATGCAGTATGATGTTCATTTGGGACATTTTGGCCTCCCTGATTTTATATGTGACGATAAAGCAGGGTATGCATTAGGGCGTGGCTACGTGGTGATTGACAGGTTGATTGGTTCACAGGTTCAGGAGGGCGCCTCATGCTCCTCCTGATGCCCATATAAGTAGAATCCCTGTTTTTATTTTACCCAGCATGCACCTGAAATTTTCAAGATGGCGCTGCTCAGATCCGAAACTATTGGCTTCCGAGCAGCAGTCCACAAACCAATGGGTGACGTCACGGATGTTACGTCCATTTCTTATATACAGTCTATGCTCAGCACACAGCCTTGTGGGGCTCCTGTGCTGAGTGACTACCATCATAAAAGTGTTTTGTCCAAGTATCCCCTGTAATTCAGTGTTGCACCAGTTTTGGCCCAGGGCTTCATTTTGAGCTTGTAATAAAGCATATGATCGAATGAGTAAAAAAAGAAAATGTAACAGGCAGAAAAGGGTCAAGCAGTGTGGACCCATTCAGTCCAATAAAAACTGCATTGGGAGCTACAGTGTGCAGACTTACTCAAGCTGAGAAAAGCAAATGTAAAGTCTCTGGGCCGAGAAATTCTATACATCCATGGTCAAAAAAATATTATATGATTGGATCTTATATGAAGTTGACTGATGAAGTTACACCATGATGTGACTTCTTCACTCAGTCATTCAAAGACTTTCACATTTATAGGATTGGCCTCTGTGTAACAGGGTACTAAGGGTACTGCTGAGTTTTTTTTTTTTAAATATCCAAACACAGACAAGCACATGATCTATATAAACCATATATCCTGATGTCGAGCTTTCTGTTCCTGTTGGCATGGTTGTCTTCCTCTTTCACTGGTTTTCTGGGCATTTCCAAAGACAGTACATGTTTGCTTGGAACAAATGTGGTTTTACATTGGAAAATTTGGAGGATTTTACATTTTGAACATTAAAATCTGCTTCTGTAGGTTTAAAGTCGTGACATCTTAGTGGAGCTTATTAAGTTATTCAGCAATAAGAAGTTAATTATTGGAGTAAATGCATTATTGCCTGCTGTTTCAGTAAATACTTCCTCAAACATCAATTCCTGCCTGTCTGAGAAAATGACCTAAAAAAAAGGAACTAAGTATTGGTAGCTAAAAGAGGAATGTGGAGCTGCTGTTACATATTAATGTCACAAGCAGCAGCTCTCAGCAGATGCACTGTGACCACCAAAGATGCAGGACTTCCTACGAAATTGTCCCTCTACATATCTCTACAAATCTGCCACAGTGATAATTATTTTTACCTACACTATTTTGCTCGACAAGGACATTCCATGCACCTGTGAACGGGACATAGACTGCAATTTTTACATGAGTGTGCCATCTTTTATAATATTTGTTCTGATGCTCTGGGTGGACAGGCCGTTTCGGAGAGTATGGAGATATACATGCACACCATCATGTACTGATGGAGAAAGGTCCAGCTGCTCTACATGGTGCTGCAACAGTTTTTTGTGGGTTTCACTCCGTCAAATTATCAAGACAGCTTTGGTCGCTCTCCTGTGGGTTGTATCCGTGTTAATTGATGGAGACTGGTGGGTTTGCTGTAGGAATGATCGGTCTGTCCCACACCAGAAGTATGTATTCTGCAAAAACCAAACATTCCCAATCCCAGATAAAGAAATCATCTCTGAACTGAAAAACCTTTCAAGGGTAAGTGTTGTTTCTTTCCATCTGTATTCCATCCAACTTTATTTTTTTACGCTGGAGAAATTAAGACACAGCCCCTACCATTTTAATCCTGTTTTCATAAATGTTTTAGGGGGTGGGTGATTACAAACTGATCAACTGACACTACTTTTTTTGTGTCCATGTGGTTTAGTTTAAATTTAAAGGGTTAAAATGTGAAAATAAACGTATGAATAACTTGCACACATTCTTTTTTTGTGGACCCAGCATCAAATTTCTTCTAGGTGGTGTAACAAAAAAACATTTCTTCACACAATTATATAGAAAACGTGGTTGTTTTTAGGATATGTCCAACTCAATATTGTCAAAACAACAATTCAAATTAAAATGAAGGAACATCCCAATTGCTTATCTTGCCAATCCTTATTTGTCACTGACCCATACATGCACCTTAATGCTGTGTTAATATAACTCACTTTGATTCTTCTCTTTCAGAGAATTGGCTTATCCACTCTCCTCGGTATCTTGTGTGTGTGTGCTCTAATGTCGTTATTTGGATGGAGGAAATGCTGTGAAAAGACATGTAGCTGTTGCAACAGAGATGTTAAATATGAAAGACTGATTTTAAAGGAAGCAGAAGATGTGGTGACAAACATGCTAATGAAAAAAGCAAACGAACAATTGACGAATAGAGTATTTACCATGATATGTGCAAATCAATTGAATGAGTGTTTTGATGTTGCTCGAGAGCTGATCAAAGAACAACGAACAGACAGACAGCTACCAAGTGCACCTCAAGACGGGGTAAGCTTCTTTCTTAACTTACTTCCTGTTTAGCTTTGGAAATATGTTATCAGGCTTTGTGCTATTTATTCTTCAACTTCAATGTAATGAACAAGCTCTGATCTAGATCAGAGGACATAGCAGTTGATTTGTAAGTGATTTTTTTGTTTTGTTTTTGTTTGATTCGCATTGAGGCTGTTGTCAAGCTTTGTTAGAGCAGAGCACTTCCTTATTTCACTCTGAGTTTTATATGTTGGTCAGCTGATGGTGGTCACACCCTCTATTGTTGTCTGACTAGTTGGTCTTTTTCTACTATCAATTCCTGTAGCTTGGCACATTCACCATGTGCTACAAAGACACCCCTCTCATCCAACCCTCCAAACCTGCAAACCTCTGTTCACTCAGAAAAACCTACTGATTCCTCCTTTACTCTTGGACTATGATTTGCTGTAAACAAAAACAGAATTCATCCAAGTACCATAAAACCATTAAATAATTTGCACCTTTGACAAGATTTTTTTCATTTAAAAGTGTGGTGTGTCTTATACACTGGTAAAATGCAAAGAGAGGTTAGATGTGAATTTAAGAGATAAGATAAAATATTCCTTCATTAGTCCCACAATGGGGAAATTTGCATTATTACAGCAGCAAGTGGACGGTAAAATAGAATAGCAGCAATAAGAAAAAGTAATAAAGAACCATAAATAATAAGTACAAAAAAGTATATATATAGTATAAAATAGTAAAAAATATATAATAAAAATAATCAATACATTATTTATAAGAGTAATATTGGTATTGAGTGGTAATATACCAGAGATGATATTCTTATTGCACAGATTAAAGTGAAACAGATATATATGTATATTACATGTATATTGCACACAATTGAAATTAGTAGTATACATGAAATACTAATATTGCAGAGTACTGGACATTAAAAGTGCAGTGTGTCCAATTGTCCAGGTTGGGTTCCAGCTGAGTCTGCAGCTAAGGAGAATAGATAGAGATGAGCTGTTACTGCTGTATGTTGTACAGAGAGATAAAAAAACAGCTGCTGATTCTGTTGCTGTGATGTCCAAACTGAGCCGGCAACTTTTCTTGAAGGTTTATTAAGGAGCCAACATTATTCCTATCTGTAAAAATGTGAAAACACAAATACAAACATAAATCAATATTTACATTACTATTACACAACATAGTGTACATAACATAAAATGTGCTGCATCACAGTGCAAAGCAATTCAGTTGGCTAACTATTATTACAACTATGCTAGCAACCAATTAAGCAATTTCTTGAACAAAACATAGATAAAACAAATGCAGAGCAAAAATATAATAACTATAACATTGAAAAATGCATGAATCAATAATACTTACGGACAAATAGTGTCCAAGGCAACAATTGCAAAAGATAACCACAGGAGTAGCAGCAGGTATTATGTAACTCACTTATATGTCTATGTGCAAACAATTTTGACACAACTCAGAGCTATACGTGGACGCGTTGGCTTCAGCTTTACTCTGCTTTTAAAACATCAACAGGTACAGACTGTGAATACCCAGGCTTAGAGCGCCCACTACTGTTATCATGCTGAATAACACATGGCCATAAATTATCACATACTGTACATACAGTAACAGCAGCATTCAATTATTTGCTCACCTTAGCACAGGTATAACTTTTGAGTCCAAGAGGTATAACTTTACTTCATCACAAAGAAGAGAGACGTAACGCTGCCACACTGACACAGTCAAAAACTGTTTGCCCTCCCCTTCACACACATTTGGTTCAGTTGAGAAAAACAGTATCTCATGCGAACACAATAGTATTTTGAACACTTGTAAACTATGCCCTTTATATATATATAAAAGAATATATATAATAATATATAAGAATGTTGATGGTCAGTACTACCTCCAAACTCGAGACTGCCTGTGTGTTAAATTATGTTTTAGAAACTAAGTTCAGGAACAAACATTATGCCTCATACCTGCTATATTACTGCACAAGCTTAAGTCACATCTTCTCCTGTCCCCTTTGTCCCAGTTCTCACATCACTCCCTCCCAAACCCTTTCTAATATTCTCTCCCTTTTGTTTGACTTCAGGAACCAAAGAGGTGCCAACCAAGACCAGAAGAAGAGAAGCCTCCCTCATACAGCGACTCATCCGATACTGGTTCCCCCTGTGTACCCAGCACAAGCTCGGTACAGCATCCCACGCCTCCATCCATCCACCTGGCACTCTGATTCTGACCTCATTCCCTCATCTCTTACCTTACACCCTCATCCATTCATCCCTAACCCTTCCACTATCTTTAACTATTAACTATAAGCTGGCGTGGTCTTTGTTAGTGAAACATTGTCTTGTTTTCTGTTTCTGTGTGTTTAATACAGATGAAAGGTGACAAGGATGTCACCGTCCAAATTGAAGAATGTGAACGGAGAGATGATGAAAGTAAAGTAAGTAGTAATGCAACTAAGTACCTCTGTTGTTTAAGTAATTTGATCACACTGTAAAATGTCTTTGCAGGAAGGGTCCAGCTTTTTAAACAACAAAGAGCTAAATGATAAACACTTCATTCTCAGGCTCTAACTGAAGGAGGTTCTTTGTGACAATGTTTGTTTGTTTGTGTGATTTTCAGTCAGTATCACTCCTCCCAACATTTTTACTGATCTGTGCAGAGTCTACAGATATTTTGAATCATGTCAATTAATTTTTTTAAATTTAGAAATAGTTATAATTTCATTAATTCAATTAACATTTAAAATATAGATTACAAAAAACTCAAAGTAAGGAAATAATAACATAATACTACTTGTTTATAAACCAAATACAGCCTGACACAGAATCTGAAACACAGAATTTCAGATACAGTCTTATTTTTCTTTCCTCTGTCTTTGAATTGTGGTTAACTAGTTTTGTTTTTTAAATAGAATGAGGAATTTTCTTCACTTGGAGCAGTGACAGTGATGGTTTAACTGGCAGAATAATATATAATAATCAATAAATGATCAATAAAAAACTCATCCTGTGTGAGGTGACAGAAATAGACCCAACCAGACACATCTGTCAAGAAGCCACTTTCACATATTATTTATTTTTCACAACTGACCACATTTCATGGTTATTATTACATATTTATCTGTATATATGTATAAGATTATTTCTCAACATGTTATTTGTTCACTGTTGAACTCTTTGGGTCTCCATACTTTACTAATGGATTTTGACCATTTTCTCAATTTGTATTTTTCCAGAGGCTCATCCCAGATGACAGAAATCCAAACATCTAATGATAGGAATGGTACAATATTAAGTTATCAATTTTTTTTTTCGAAATAAATGATGCTCTTCTGACATACCTGACATCGGGCACCTTGACTGAAATGTTTCCCATTCAGTATTCCCATTGATTTCCATAAAATAATGAGAAAAGAGTCTGCATAAACATTTTTTTCTAAACTCTAAAATCCCTTTCATCACTCTGACTCATTCTCAAACACCCAGATATCAGACAGGTGGTGGAGTGATAATTATTTAGTGAGCAGTACATATTCTTTCACGTTTATAATAAGAACAAGTTACACTGAATGTAAATACAACTGACTCAGCAGGCCAAAAGTTGCTCCTCAAAAGGTAGATTAGTTAATTTTGTGAACCAGTTTACACATTGGTACCGACTCTTTGTACAAATGTACTAATGTCTGCATGTTTATTATTTTTCTTTAACAATGCTTATCTTCAGCATGATAACATTATAATCACGCAGGATGATTTTTAAGTTTTGTAAGATTATGTGAAGGAATCTAGATCTCTTTATGTTTGCATACATGCGACTTACTGTACTAAGTATCTGAAGGAAGCATCTGATGAAAAATGAATACACTGGCTGATGAAATATATCAATAACAATGTAATGAAATGTTCAGATATTCATGTTCCTCAGAGGATGCATCCTAATAACTTTGGTAGTCTGAATTTCACTGTAGCGCCACCATGAGGTTTGACATTAGTAGATTGGAATAAAATATTTGGATTTGAATATTTGGATATGGATTCAAAGATGGCACATATTCAATCAAGTGACCCTTGCTCATCTGATCCAACTTTTGTAGTCTCTGGATTGCGTGGCAAACTGAATATGAGCAGTAGTGTTTCTGTTGCTGGCTCCACCAATGAGTTCCCACTCAGCCTGTAGACATTAGGATGATGTCACACATTTTAAAACCACTTGTCTCAGCTAAAGCAAAGTTTTACCAACAAAAATCCTTAATGGATCAAACATTCACAGTCATAATTGAGCTTGTCTGCAGTTCAAGGTGTCCAGTCAACAGTTTCACAGATGTCTCTTTTACAATGGTATCTCTGGGTGTAATAGTCCATTGTAAGTAATGTTGTTAATCAGTTAGTGGGGCGAATCATGGCAATATTGGATTTTTATATGATTTTTGGAGACCAAAACAAAAAAGACAGTGACAGATGACATCTAGTGGCCGTTATCCTGCCCTCAATGTGTGTCCAAACAAAAATTAACATGTATTGAGCAAGACTCAAAGAAAAACTCAGTAACTGGAGTAAAGTTGACTGTTGAGTCTTAACTGTTGTGTGTCTCTCTCTTCAAGTATCAACTTTTAAAAAAGCACTATTCTCCAAAGCACAGACACAGCTTCAAATAGCACTGACGCTAGAAAGGGCAAGAAAAATAAGTGTAATACACAAAACATCCACAAGAGGGAGAAACATGACAATTAAACCTAGTTTCTCCAGAACATGACAGCTGTAATAATTATGACTCAGAGCAGTGGTGCAGATTATATGACGTTTATACAGAACCTGTCAAAGGTTTGCACTCTGATTTGTTACACTGTGATTTATTTTCTATGTGTTGCAGGTGCCATTGAGTAAAAAGGGGATGTGCATCAATTAGTGCAATTCGGCAGATATCGGGCAACCTGAAGGCAGAACAGAGTTTTGCGACTGGTTGTTGAGATCAGCGGACCTCACTCTGTGCTGATATGTTTTCTGTGCATTATGCTGTCAGGTTTGAAGGTGTAACATTAATGTGTGTGACATTTATTGTTTGTATGTATTTCAGAGCTGCTTCGGTGCTGGGTTAAAGGTGGCTGGTAGTTGTAAAAAAATAAAAATAAAAAAAAAATAAAATTGACATGCCAGATATTTTAAAGTTTGGCTACGTAGTTTTTAATATTTAATAAGTATTTTTTTGAAAAAATCAGTTTTAAGATTAATTTTGTGAGCATCAGTGGTGTAATGGGAATTCTTATTATTCATCTTCTCTTTATTCAATCGTAAGCATTCACTGTCTTAAAGATCCAAATGAGTAACTATGTCATATGATTAGGTGTGTGCATGTCATAATCTGCTGACCATGACACCACTTATGTTGATTGAGTGAACATCATGTATGTTAAAATCTACTGACTAACCATCGTCCTGATTGTACAACATATTATGATTATTGTGCTGACATTGTTCTGATGGTAGAACAAGGTAATCCTTTTACAAGATAATGTAGATAAGATATTGTATATAATTTGACTTCTTCTCCTGCTCTGGGCTCATTCTTGCCATCTCACACTTGAGACAGCAAAGAGTCCGTCTGCAGACGACTGAATAAACTTTCAGAAAGACACCGAACAACTTTTTGCTTTTTAATACAAAATTGCCAGAACAAGCTTCACGAACAGGATCACCTGTGACTCAACGCACTCACTAGCGTGATCCAGGGAACCTTTTCTGGGACACAATCTGGTTTGTTTCCTTTTGGGGTTTCTTTTTGTGTCTGCCCTGGTACGTGAGCTGGTAGCAGGTAAAAAGATATTTTCTTTGTTTCTTTTTTCTTTATGTATTGTTTGGTTTGTTTTGATGCCAGTTTTCTACTTTGCCCGACTACTCAGTAGTGAGGTTCAGTCAGACAGTCCGGCTCAAGGTGTGACATGGTTGTAAATTGTTTGCAGTGAATAAAATCACTTGAATGTGTCACTTCTTGTGTGTTAACGTTGGTTGCATTGAACACTGCTATGCTTTAATAAACTAAGAACCAGTCCTGCTTTGATAATTGGGAAGTTACTGTGAGTAAGTTACAATGGGCATATATGATTTGTCAAGCTGGCTTTTTGTAATAAAACTATTTTGCTGCCTATCTCCTTTCTTGTCATTTCTGATGCTAGTGACTTGCAATGGACATTTGTATGTATATTAATTTGTGATTGAGATTATTTGTACTTAATACTCAGTTAATATCTAATTTAATGAATTTAGAGATATTAGGTCATTGAAAGGAAATCTTATAATATTTATGTTTTTGTCCATTGTCATTAAGTTGATTTATGTTTGTGTAACATTAAGGGTTTTTTCATCCTGAGGTTTTATTGTCAGGCACTAGAAGGTGTAGTAGTAGTAGTAGTAGTAGTAGTAGTAGTAGTAGTAGTAGTAGTGGCAGTAGTAGCAGTAGTAGTAGTAGCAGTAGTAGTAGTAGCAGTAGCAGTAGCAGTAGTAGTAGTAGTAGTAGTAGCAGTAGTAGTAGTAGTAGTAGTAGTAGTAGTAGCAGTAGTAGCAGTAGTAGTAGTAGTAGTAGTAGCAGTAGTAGCAGTAGTAGTAGCAGTGGTATGTTGTATGTTGCATGTTAATGTGTTCCTGCTTTTTATCCTCATCAGTTGTTTTGAATTGTTTTTGACTGACAATAAATAAAAAACACTATGAATCACACTACACATTGAGTTGCCACATTGATACTGTGTGGAAGCAAAGAAGGCTGTGATTATTTCAATCTGTTACGTGCCGAAGTGTTTGCAGTGTGTGTGTGTGTGTGTGTGTGTGTGTGTGTGTGTGTGTGTGTGTGTGTGTGTTATACAGGTGTGTTCCCTGGATGATGCCTCGCAGCTGGTGCCAATCAGCAATCAGAGCGGTATATAGGGGAGGGGCCCGAGGCCGCCGGCGCGCAGTGGACTTCTGTAGAGCTCCAGGGAACTGTGTCTCACCACCTCGCTGGTTTATTTTAGTGTGTCTGACATTAATAGTGAATCCTACTAGTGTGTAGTGATTTTCATTTTTAAGATCCAGTGCTTTTCTGAGTTTTACTTATCGTGCATTATCGTCCCTCCTGTTGAGTAGTTTTCAGTCTTGGTCGAACTGTAGACTGAAAACAATTGTTACGACCCGACCTGTCTAGGGGGATCAGGAGTAACAATTATAATAAAAAAGCAACAAATACCCCGGGAAGGGGAAAAAATGAAGTGCTGTTAGGGTAAAAGTAAGCCAAATGTTTTATTAACTCAAGGAACTGTAAGCACAGGCTGTTAAGCTGGCTAAAGGCCCATTTAGGCTCAACGTTTAATACGGATCCGGACGGAGCCTTCTGTCCGAGCTCCGCGTTCATTTCGTCCGTATTTCTGCACGTTTCCATAAAGCTTACAGATACGGACCAAACGGAGCAGTACCACCAGAAACCATGGGGGGGCAGTGTTGCTGTCACTACCCGATACGTAGCTCTAGTGAGACATGAAGAAGAAATAAAAATGGCAGAACTTTTTGAGGAATGGTTGTGCGAGTTGGTTAGAAACTTTAAACATATTGTTTTTGTCTTTTATGCAAGAGGAACATTATCAATATCTCCTCCACAGTCGCCATGTTTGTTTTTGAGTTTGTTGTTGTCATAAACTTCACTCTTGGCTGCCCCCTGGTGGATGTATTGGTTAGAATTTGAGTCAAAGTTGAATCAATCAATAAAGATGCAAAAAATGGAAAATGTATATGTAATCAAAATGAAATGTCAACATGCAGCACAAAATATAAACTAAATAAAATGCAGTCAAAGGTAATGTTTAAATGAAAATCAAAAATGTATCAAAGCTTAACTGAAAATGATCTTAATATAAATTATTCTGTATTGCAACATGTGAAAAGTAGCCTATAAAATGAGTAATTATGTCACTGATCAAATTATTTGGAAGAAATTATCAATCAAAGCAACTAAATCAAAAACTATGAACATCTGACATATCAGTAAGTAAATAAATCAATTAATAGCAAACAGCATTTATCAAACATAATGAATATGAAGTAGATAAAGGTAAATAACAGATTGTGAGTTGAGAACAAGGAAAGTTGAAAACAGTCTCAAACAGTCCGAGTTCTCCCAGAAACTGATGATGAAGTCATTTTTACTGTCTGCTTGATTCACCTGCTTCCTCCTCCTTCTCCTTCAGAGGCGGAGTCTGTGAGAAAAACACAACTTCAGTCAGTCATCTCACAGGAACACATTATGAATAAGTCCTGAGTCAACAGTATTTATGTGTATATTAAATTTATTCAGCTGTGGAATCACAACAGCATAATAAGCAACGCTGATGACTGACAGAGTTCCAACAGCTGGTTAGTATGTCCGTCTCACTCACAGTCGGGGCTGATGGATCAGCTACAGTCAAAGTCAGCTCCTAATAAAACATTACAAGTGATGGAGCAGCGCCCTCTAGTGGCCTCTGTGCTGATCACATGTCAGTCAGCCTCACAGTGGTGAAGAAACTGAAGGATCCACAAGTCATGAACAAGATTTGTGTTATAAACTGGAATAGAAGATTTATAGATTTACCTCTGATGGTGGAGGATTCTGTTTCTCCTGCAAAGCAGAAAACACATTTAGTAAAAACACATGAAATTGTTGTCACATAATCCTTTTATTGTTTTTGGTCATTCCTACCACTGTGTTGTTTAGAAAAATAATCAACCATTTTTATAGGGGACCTAAGTGAGGGCCTTATTGTGGAAACTAAGAAATATTTCCTGCTTATTTATCAACAAAAACACTTTTGGTTGCTCCTTTACTTATTAAATAAAATCCAATCCTTCAGGTAAAACTGCAGTTTTAAGGTCAATTTGCAGGTTAGATAGCTAATTCACTTGTCAGCTGAATTAATAATACGAATAATAATACATGCTTCATGTCTGACATTTGCAATGTACATTTTTTACATTGCTTTTATTTCATAGTAGCTTTAAGTGACATTAGGTTACACTGACTACAGAGCACAAATGCCCTCTTTTTATTTAAATGTCACATGACAATCCCCTTCAGTCGGTAACTGTGGCGTTATAAAAAAATATCAAAACTTGCAAAAATTGCAACAGCTTAATCTCTGCCATAGCTGCTTTGCTGCCAGCCGGTGTCAAATGCATTCTGGGATACTTAGCCATTGGCCAGTTTCAGCCAAACAATACTACAGCTACTCAGTCACAGACAACTGCAGTCCTCCAAAGAAAAATGTAAATGGCCTGTACTTATGCACTTACTTATATCACTTTTTTAGTCTTTTTGATCACTCAAAGCACTTTTAAACTATGTGTGGCATTCACACACACGAGTATAGAAGCCAATAACGTAATATGTTATTACGTTATTGGCAAAATGGGAGGGACACCGTGAAAATGCACACTCTGGCGCGCAGGTGGTCGAGTGGTTAGAGCGCATGCCACGTACGCAGCCGACCCCGGTTCAAATCCCAACCGGAGGTCCTTTGCTGCATGTCATATCCCCCTCTGTCTCCCATGTTTCCTGTCTGTCTACTGCTAAATTAAGGCGTCTATGCCGAAAAAAATCTAAAAAAAAAAAATGCACACTCTAACTCTCTCCCTGGGAATTAAAACTATTTGTTTGTTTAACTTGATGGTTAAATCAAATTTAGTGCAGATTTAGACCACATGTCCAGATTATTAGTTTAAGTCATATTTTTAAACATTTCCCCTTCAGCCAAGTGCAAATACTTTTTTTGTTTTTTTCTATCTGTGCTACTGACCCTGGCATCATCACCATATTATGATTTTTTGTCTTCTTTATTTATACTTTATTTATTTATTTGCATTGGTGTTTAAATGCACCTCTGAGGTTGTCACATGAGTAATGTTGTTGTGCTATACAATGACAATAAAGTGCTTCAATTCTTGTATTGTTGTCAGATAATCAGTGTTTATTATTTTTCTGCTCTGTCCTTCCTAGCATGTGTGTTTGTAGAAAAATAATCATCAATCTTTCTTTTTATGGGGACCTCAGTGAGGACCTTATAGAAACTAAGATTACTAAATGTATATATGATCTTTCCTGCTAATGTCTCCTTGTTAGTGCAGTGGTAAAGTCAATTTGCAGATTAGATACCTAATTAACTTGTCAGGTGTATTAATAATAAAATAATAATAAATAATAATACATTATATTATATTTTATATTTGTCAAACAATAATCAAGACACTCAGACAGTTTACATAACATGTTAAAAAAGATCCTAGATAATATAGATAATAATTTGAATGTGTTATAAAGGTATGCTACCAATAAATCATAATACATCCACAGCTGTAAATAAATACAAACTATTAATATGAAGCCCCTACTTAAATAAAACACTCACCTGCTGGCTTAATGTTCCCTGAGATTGAAAGTTGATATTAATGAGTTGGTTCCCTTCTCCCTGCTGAGCTGAGTCCTGTGATGTCTTTTGGAGTAAGACATCAGCCTTTCCACTCCACTTCCACTAAAAATGTGAATAAAAACAGATGAATGACACTCAGTGACAGTGTGAAATCAGACTATGAGTGTGCTCTCATGCTAGTAGAGCAATGCTTTGAAATAAAACATACTAACATACAACAAACTATTTTAGCATGTTATAATGCTAACACTTGCTAATTAGCATTAAACAAAGAACAGCTGAGGCTGATGGGAATGTCATTAGTTTTGCAGATATTTGGTCATTAAGTCAACAAATTAAAAGTTTTGGTTGATTGGTTCCAGATCACCAAAGTTATTACAATGTTATCTGTCAGGTATTTCTTACCTGTTGTTCAGGGGATCCTGGTTGTTTGTTGGCGTCTTCAATCAGGTCTTTAGCAACATTGAAACATTCTTCCCAGTCGTCTCCATTTATTTTGGCCGTCATTTCTTTAGTCAACTTTTCTTTTGCGGCTTTCCTTAAAAGGTCTTTCAGTACATTTTCCTCCTCCTCCAAAATCAGTTCATCATAGAACATCTTTCTGTTGCAACAACCTGAATCACAGCATTTCCTCCATTCAAAGGATGAAATGAAGGCAAACACAAAAAGGGTACATAAGAGCACAATGAGGCCAATAGTCTGAAAAAGAAGAAAAAAGATTGTTATATTACGACCACCTTTCAAATTACGAGAACAATATTTTCTTATGAGCGTGGATACGATCACAGTGTGACTCTGATCACCTCCAGATGTTGTCTGACTGATACGATCTCATTCTGATCAAAATGAGGCCATTTGTAGTTGCATTAACACATTTTTCCTTTTCCCGATATTGTATCTAGATACAGATTTCATTTTAATGTCAGATATAAATAAGGGTATAGAAGAGTGTCAGTGTGTTTTATGGATGTGTTTTCTCAAGAAAACAACCTATAGTTTTTCAAGATACAGTAATTAATCTATTATCAAAAAAAACACTATAATTGTGTTTATAAGATCAAAAACATGAATAAAGTTTTTGCAATTATGGCCATTTTCAGCTTCTACCTCTCAGCATAACCACAGTAACAGATAAACACAGTCTGGTATTAAAAGTAATGATAAGCAAGAAAAACTCACCTTGGAAGTGCTTTTCAGGTCAGTGATCATTGCTCTGTCATCAGCTGTTTTCATGTCCTTGCAGGCTAAATGTGCTTGTTGTTCAGAGCGATCGTTCTTACAGCAAACCCACCAGTCTCCATCAAGTAACAGGAATATAACCCACAGCAGACCTAAGAAAGCTGCCTTGAGAATGTGACTCAATAAAACCCAGAAAAACTTCTTGCAGCGGAAGTTGCATGTAAATCTCCAAGTTCTCTGGAGTTTCTCGTCCATCCAGAGGTGCAAGACAAATAAAATAAAAAAAGGCAGAGCCATGTATACAGCACAGGCATGATATGGGTTATTGCAAGTACATTCCAAATCTTTGTCAAGCACCACATTGTAAATGAACATCACAATGATTGCGATAGAGGTGCTGAGTTGTTGTAAAGCAAATTCAGGAAAGATGGCCATCTTTGGTGCAAAGTTTGCATCTGCTGAGAGCCGCTGCTGCTTGTAGCCTTTTAATATGCTGACAGGAAACCACAAGCAAGCTGGTGCATCGTGTGGGCACATTGATGATTTGTTCATGTTACCAGTTAGTTTTTCGTTTGCTTTGGCTGATCTTTTCACCCCTCTTACTTACATGTTACTAAAATGTCCATAAACATAAATGTTACACAACAGTCAAGTTTTCAACACTGATTGCAGTCAGTGTTTCCAGATAACATGACTGATGAAAAGAGGCCCAAGTCTAGTCTCAGTCTAGTGAAGTTTTATCATGCAAAAAATAATGAAGAAGAATCATAAAATCAAATAAGTCCTTTAGATAATGTTACAAGATTTTACTAATGCAAACAGATGTTAGTTTTATCTATTTAACTATGAGAGGATAATACCATGGTGACTATATATATTTATATATATTTATATATACACAGCATAATAATAATAACTAACCTTTACTGACCCCTGTGCAAATCAGATGAACTGTGGCTCATTTACAGCTGCAGTCTTAGTATAAATAACCTACAGTGATCTAAGTGAAGTGTTGCGTCTCAGTAAATGTCCTCCTGTAAACCTAGAAGCAGTCAGACAACATGTTGTATAAACTTATTTGAAGTGTACTGAAGCTCTTACAGTGATCCAGGTGATTCTTCTATATGGTAACAGAAGAGTTTGACTGTAGCTGTAAACACTTTCCTTCATATCTAAATACTGACCTCATCCTTCACTAAAGAGGTCAGTTGGTAAATAGATGACATGTAGTAAACTGCATTCATTTATTGTTAAAAACTTCAGTTTGGGCTTTTTGTGTTTTAGATTATAATTATTTCAGAGTAAAAATGAGAGCACAGATTATTGTACACAACAAAGCACAATGTGTGAAAACTGATTCTCTCTGTAACACATTTGTTTTGTTGTAGTATAATTCAAAAACTGTAACAATAGACACACTAAATATGAAGATGATGCAAAGTACACTGGTGAGAAACACACATACTGCAGGTTCACATGAAGCTTCTTGTACAGGAAGCAAAAGTAAACCACACGTATCTGTGGTGGTGGGGTTTGTTGAACGCTTTTTGTTATTGCCAGTGCCAGCACTTCCGTTTGCAGGGCACAATGCGTGCAGAGCTTGTTATGTTGGTTTTTTCAGACTAAACCTCAATCTCATCTATGTAAACCAAAAAGCTGACTCAGCTCTGTCAGCTTAAAATGTGATGCACAATCTGCAAAAGAAAAGCAAATAAAAAGCAGTTGGCATGTTTGCTGATGTAGTTATCTCTTTAGTTGCTTTTTAAAATCTTTCTTTCCTTGTTTCTTGAGTAATTAAGTAATGCAAAGTATTCCAATGAAAAATGACACCAAAGTATTTGTGTTTTCTGATGTGGTGAAGCGCTGTTCCTGGTGTTAAAAGGTATGCTCAGTAAGTCTGCTCAGTGCTGAGATAACTGTCCCCCATCCTGATGAAGATGCCTATGGTGCATGTATAAGCACATTCATATGTGTGTGCATGAACGTGTGTTACTAAGGATGAAAATATGGTCACCTTAAACATAACCCCTCCTCACCTGCCTCGTTTCATGGTCATGTCTGTTACGAGACATTATTGTATTGTTGTTGTTATTCTTACAGGCAGTAGAGTTGTTTAAAAACATAATCCTGATTAAAATTAGAAGACTGTGTTTTAATGTATTCCACTTCTAGGTAAGATCAGCATGAATTTGGTCTGAACTAGTCAAGATGAGACAAGACCAAGTCCAGGGTTAGTATAGTTGTAGGAGCTGAAAGGATTGCATTTGGTTATTAATAATAATTAATCATTATAATAAACCATTATTAATTATTATTAATTAATTAAAGAGTGATCAAATGTACTTATTAACTTGGGGCACCACCCGGGAACCCGGACTGATAACCAAACAGCAGAATTAGCCTCAATTAAGAATAAATTACTTTGGATAATGAAGGATTAGAGTCCGAGCTCTGACTATTCTGATCAGCCACCTATCACAATAATCACAAAACACTAACCCTTTAAAACTATAAACAATTTATTACCAACCAACAAATTAATCAATGTCCAGTAATAAACTGTACTACCACTATAACTAACAAACAAACACTAAACAACAGCTGTGTTTGATTAAGACTGCACAAATAGACAAGTGTGTATTTGTGTGTGTGTGTGTGTGTGTGTGTGTGTGTGTGTGTGTGTGTGTGTGTGCAAGGGCTCGGGAAGGGGGGTGCTGAGGGTGCTGTGATGAACTGGAAATGTAGGAACATATATATATTTTTTTATTGTTATCACTAATTTGCTGTCTTTACATTCACTAAATGTCATAGAAATCGAGAGGTCAAAGGGTAAGTGTCGTCACTGAAGAGTGACTGTAGCTATTGGCGGTGGGAAAGCCTAGTTGATGGCTCAGAAAAGGATTTCAGATTTCTTCTGCAAGTATAATAACTTTAAAAAAAACGAGGACCGAAGAAGAACCACCACCATCTACTTCTTCTTCATCTTCGTCCACTTCAACTGCAGCTCAACCGCCTCAACAGACGGATTCGATAGCAAGCGACTCGACGGCTAGCGCTAGCATCACCATCGGACCTGAGCCCTGCCAACCAAATAATCCATCGAGTTTTACATCAAGGATGTTTGGTAACGAGAAATTTGAACGGTCTTTTCAGCCAGGGTGGTTTTCGAAGTGGCAGTGGCTGCATCGTGTGCTAGGGAAAGACTGTGTGCTATGCTTTGTGTGTAGTAAAGCTAGCAAGAAGGGGCTTCGCCATACTGAGGTTAAAAGCAGCTCCTTTACCAGCGGAGGCTTTAGCAACTGGAGAAAAGCAACCACTAACCGGCACAAAAGGTCCGACCTTCACCTGGACTCGGTGAGGATGCTGTCTTCTCTTAACCAATAAAAACTGTTACAGCCCCGTTATTGTAACACGCAGCAAAAGAGCAGCAAGTGGCCAGGGCGGTGCTGGAGCAGCTGTTCAGATCTATACGGCTGCTCAGCCGTCAAGGACTGCCATTGCGGGGGCACAGCCACCGAGATGGGAACCTGTGGCAGGTGATGATCGATCGGCCCCACGGCAAGCCAAAAGAACAGGAGTGGCTACAGCGAAGAGACAATTCAATGTCCGACACCATTCAGAATGAAATCGTTGAAATGTTTGCACACACAAACACAACTACAGATCATCTCCGGTGCAAGCCAGAGTACTTTCTTTGGATGGACTGCCGACAGTACTGCAGTTGTAAGTTCAACGGAACAGTTTTCAGTTAGCCTACAGTATGTGGAGAAAAATCTGTCTGTGGCAAATGTGTGTATTGGATTTTACAATGCTCCGGACATCACGGCAGACACCCTTTACTCCTGCATTAAAGACCTTTTCATGCGTCTAAATTTGCCCATTGATCGCCTTCAAGACTTTTGCTTTGACGGGGCGAGCCACATGTCTGGCCATTTTGCCGGGGTCCAGGCAAAGTTTAAACAGCTGTGCCCCACTGCACTGAATGTCCATTGTTCCAACCATGCATTGGATTTAATATTGCAAGAGGCTACCAAGGAGGTGACACTAATTGCAGACACACTGAATTTCGTCCAGAACCTCTCTGTGACCATAGGGGAATCTGCCAAACGAAAGGCAATCTACCAGTCCTGCTTTGGAGGTGAGGATATTGTCTGTAACTTGCTTTCACTGTGCCCAACAAGATGGGTTGTGCGTGCAAAAACTGTCAAGCGTGCCTGTTCAGCTTATGGTGTGATTTTGAAGACTCTTAAAGAGCTACAACATGATAAGTCTATGAGAGGTGATGCACAGTCAAAGGTGTCTGGTCTGTACAAACAGGCAATGAAGGGAAAGACCTACTTTGGACTTGTTAGCTGTGAGGCCCTGTTTGAGCCATGTGAGGAGGTTGCCAAAATGCTCCAGCACAAGAAGGCAACTGCAGGGGGTGTGTTGGCATTCTTAAACAATGGATGCTTACACTGAGAGATGATGCTGCTGTGAAAGATCTGCTGAGAAAATTGGAGATGTGTGCAGCACAGAACAACTTAAAAATGCCCCATGCTTCAGCCAGAACCAGCACAACTCCAGCTCACCTGAGAGAGACACAGCTGGTGGAGGACATTGCACCATGTAATGATAATAATAATAATAATAATAATAACTTACGATTTATATAGCGCCTTTCAAGGTACCCAAGGTCGCTTTACAAGAGTGGGAGTAGGGGGGTAGGGGCAAGGCGGGGGTTTAGGGAGGGTAGGCAAGAGAGAAGAGGTGTGTTTTGAGGTGCTTTTGGAACTGTGACAGAGCAGTAGCGGAACGGATAGGAGGGGGCAGGGTGTTCCAAAGGGTAGGGGCAATTGCACAGAAAGCCCTGTCACCAAAGGTCTTGAGTCTGGTGCGGGGAGTGGAGAGTAAGTCCTTGCTGGTGGAGCGCAGGGACCGTGACTGGGTGTACGGGTGGAGGAGGTCGGTGATGTACTTGGGTGCCAGTGAGTGAAGTGATTTGTAGGTGAGGAGGAGGATTTTGTAGCTGATGCGTTGTTTGATTGGCAGCCAGTGGAGTTTCTTGAGGATGGGGGCGATGTGCTGCCAGGGCTTGGTGTGGGTTAACACCCTGGCAGCTGAGTTCTGGACATACTGCAATCTGTCTAGGGCTTTGTTGGGCAGCCCAGACAGGACACCATTGCAGTAGTCCAGACGGGAGGTGACAAATGCATGAATGAGGGTTTCGGTGACTGAGTCGGTGAGTGACGGCCAGAGTCTTGAAATGTTACGGAGGTGAAAGAAGGCAGATTTGGAGATGCTCTGGATGTGGAAACTGAATGAGAGTGTGGGGTCCAGGATGACGCCCAGGTTCCGCACTTTGGGAGATGGGGAGGTGGCACAGCCGTCGATGACCAGGGTGAGGTCTCCAACCTTCCTGAGCAGTGGAAGGTTGGAGACCTCACCCTGGTCATTGACGGCTGTACAGGGCATCAACCGTGGCAGCGTGAGTTCTTTGAGGCTTTAGATATAATAACATCCAAGCTGGACCATCGCTTTGACCGGCCAGGAATGAAAATTGCCACCAAGAGGGAGAGACTCATAAAAAATGCTGTCAGTGAACTCTATTCAGGTCTGGAAGACATTGCTACCCATCTCCCCACTCACATTGACAAGTCTCGCCTACACATGCAGCTCACATTGCTAGGTGACCTTACTAAGGACAAGGGATTCAGAACATCCATTGACATTGCAGAGTTTTTGGGTGGGCTGCATCCTCAAACAAGAGAATTACTGAGTGAAGTGGAGAAATTCATGCAACTTTGTCTCTCTTTGCCTGTGTCTGTTGCCTCTTCAGAGAGGTCGTTCTCCACACTCTGGTGAGTAAAAACATGGCTGAGAAGTACAATGACTCAAAGGAGACTGATACATCTGGCACTCCTCCATGTCCATCAGGACATTTTAGATACATTGGCGATTCAGTCTCTAATGAAAGTATTTGTGCAGAATATAGCGGAGCACAAGGACACGTTTGGCACCTTCAATTAAAAAAAGAAAAAGGATTTTGATGCCTTGAGCTAGTTGAAATTTGAATGAATGAATAACATTTTAATGCACTTGAAATTTAAATCCAGCTGTTTGTTATCATATATTGTATTTTGTTACATACCTTGGAATTACTTGAAATTTGAATGAATTAATGACATTACTTGAAATTGCAGTTCAGCTATTTGCCGTCATGTATTATAACATAATACATGGTATTGCCATTAGTATTAATACAAGGTAACAATATTGTTGTTACCTATGCTAGTAATTGTTGATGCAGGTTGCATATTTTATCTAATTTTGTAAAGGCATTGTGGTTCTTATCACTTCAATCTCTTTATCAGACCAACTGATATGTATTGACTACAAGAGGCTTCTTGCCAAAGTTACTGTATCTTAATAAAATCACAGCAGCATTTCAAACAAACTTTTTGGAACCATATTTTATTTTTCTACAAATCCCACCTTGTAGCCTAGCTTGCTTGTTTTATGATGGTGTACTAGATCAACTGGCTGTTTATGTAATAATAATAATAACAATGGGAAAAAAAATACAAATGCAGCATCCACAATGAATTGTTCATGTAGGTTAGGCAAGTGTATTTGTACAATACATTATCAATAATAATAAACAAAAACTTAAATATAGTGAACATTAACAATGTGAATTTGATGTCTATAAGATTCATGGTCCATAGGCCTACCATTCGTTCATTTGATATTCAATAGAAAATCAAAAATCAAACATGAAAATGATTTGGTATTTAATTATTTGTTTGTGAATGGATGTGGTACAAAAACAAGTGATCAAGTTGTTATTTAAGCATCATGTTCTGGTAAACTTTTTTTCATTTATTGCACTCTTAGGCTATAAAACTACGAGTCTAATCGGCAGGGTCACGTCTGCTTTTATCACTCACTTTATCGCTGTCACAGGTCTGCATCAGAGCTGACCCTCTACTGCCACCTTCAGGCTAAAATATGTAACTGCATCTTAAATTAAGCCAAAGGCCAGTTTTTCAGAATAACGCACTTGCTGACTGCTGGGGGCCCTTAGCCTATAGGGCTTTATGCTACTCAGGAGTTGATCAGACTGGCATTTGCCCGTCTTTTCAATCTGAAACAACATCTTTGGTGGCGTTTTAGAGACTAAAGAGCAGTGTTCCCCTGTCATCACTGACATCATAATGTTCACTGTTATCATTTCCCTGGATTAGTCTTATAGGCTACTGTTGTCACGTTGTTGTGTCTCTGGGGTTCTGGGGCGAGTGGGCAGTTTATTGGTGTCTCAGAGATGTGTGCGTAATTGCAAGTGATTTACAAGTTAGGCGTCAACACGGACAGTGAAAAGTTGGTGATGGACCCATCATGATGTTAGGAAAAATTCTCTCGCTCATACATTTTTTTATGGAGAATTCCGCTAGGGAGAAATCCGGACCCCCGTTGATCAGCACCCCTGCCCAAAAATATCTCCGTGTGTGTGTGTGTGTGTGTGTGTGTGTGTGTGTGTGTGTGTGTGTGTGTGTGTGTGTGTGTGTGTGTGTGTGTGTGTGTGTGTGTCCATTCAAGACAGGAATTCAACAGCCCACTGGCACCAGGTTTAACAATCCATGGTTTTGTTATGTTGTGGCTGATTGCAATATGGCACAGCTGCAGCGATCAGCAGAGGAAGAGGGAGAGCAGTACCTGGCGGGCATAGAAAAAAAGAAAACAGCACGAGACACTCACCATGGCACATAACCAAGAACTTGAAGGTTGCATGGTAAAACCGAGCTAGAGGTGATTTTTCACTTTCATATTCTCACACATTGATTACTGTAACTCACTATTTTCTTTCCTGAGTGTTTCGGCCCTCGATTGTCTTCAAATGATCCAAAATGCTGCAGCAAGACTAGGACACATAGATGGGCTCATATCCCACTGTTGAAGAAAACTCATTAAATCCAGACCAAAGTTCACCCAAAGGCTTGTGGGAGACTCCAACGTCAACAAGGTCTGATGAGACCAAAATGGAGCTTTTTGGCATCAAACTAGAGGCTATGTTTGGTAGACACAAAACACTGCACATCACCACAAACACACCACTGTGAAGCTTGGTGGTGGCAGCATCATGCTGTGGGGAAACTTCACAGCAGCAGGCCTTGGGAGGTTTGTAAAGGTAGAGGGTCAAATGAATACAGCAAAATATAGCTATAGAAATCCTGGAGAACAATCTGATTCATTCTGCAAGAGAACTGCAGCATGGGAGAAGATTTATTTTCCAGAAAGACAATGACCTGAAGCAAACAGCGAAAGCACAGAAATGGTTTAAAGACAAGGTGAATGTTCTGGAGTGAGTCAGCTGAGTCAAAGCCAGACCTCAATCCGAGTATTTGTGGCTGGACTTAGAAAGCTCTGTTCACGTCTGATCTAAAAGCAACCTGACAGAGTTTGACCAGTTTTGTAAATAAGAATGGAGTAAACTTTCAGTGTCCAGATGTGTAAACCTGATGGAGGCCTATCCACACAGACTGCTGTGATTGCGGCCAAAGGTGCATCTACTAAATACTGACTTGATGGAGGTGAATATTTATGCAATCACTTATTTTACATTCTATATTTTTAATTAATTGACATTACTTTGTAGAAATCTGTTTTCACTTTGACATTAAAGAGGTTTGTTTGGTAAATTCTTCTGTAAAAAAGACCATATTATATAGACCATGATTCAATTTATAAAAGCAATAAAAGGAGATGATCTTCAGAGAAGCACTTTCAATACACGGGTATTGACTGAAATATGAGCAAGTGTTAATCAAATGAAGATATGTGCTGCATATAGATCAAAGATGTGGCCAAGCATTTGATGAGAAATTACATTTATTGTGTAACTCATAATATTTAACAAGGTGTCCAATTATGACAAAGTACTCTGAGAACGCCAACACTCTGGAAAGACTAAATGGTGAACACCAAAGTTCTGTTTACAGCCTGCTGTGGAGGGATTTCAATATTTAATATGATTAGATAGAAAATGTAACTGTCACATGGAGTGGCAAAAGTTTTTAGGGAAGCATGATGTTATGATGATTGTTGTAGTTATTAAATCCCAAAATACAATCATGCTATTTTCAACACTTTGTTGTTATGTATGACTCATTTGAAGTACTATTGACCTATTTCACTCACTGCTGGTGTTTGTGTATTAATGTCAGCCAAACTACATTTTGTAGTTACAGACAAGCGTCACAAGGTGGCGACAGCTACAAGTCATTGAATACAGTCCTGTTTATGTTTCACAATAAGGGCCTTAAAAATTAATTAATTCAATTTTAAATGAAGACAGGAAGTATATTATATATTGTCCTGGTATTAAAACTGAGCATATCTGAAAAGAATACATAATCAATAGTTATTACAGGGGATTAGAAATAAAGGCCAGTTTTTGCCAAATAAACCTCGGTCTGTGCTGCAGATTGAAGTAAACAGAGTTTCCACCAAAGTCTTTTTATGTATTTTACCTAATTAAAAAATCGTAAAAGGTCTGGCACTCACTCATGTGATGAATAGGTGATGTAAACATTTTTGTAGAATAAATAACAATGTAATGATTATTAAAGGACAATTGCAACGAATGCAACAAATTGACCTTTTTACATGATGGAAATAAACCTCCATATCATAATGTAATGACAATAATTAGCAACTTTATTTTCCCCATTTAATTTTCAGATCCAGTGACTGAGCCCCATAATGAATTTATGCTGGACGAGCATTATTGGCTGCATGGGCTGCGTTGAGCAGTGGTTCACCGGGTCCGTTTTGCCCAAAATGTTGGTCTAGTGATATTGTTGTCAGCAGACTCAATGGACTCTCAGATGCAGTACGCAGATACAGTATGCAAGCAGCTGCACACGTTATTATTTATTGTTCATCATTATTATTATTTATTATGTTCTCGACTAAATCACATTTAATGTCTGCTATTCTAGCAACATGGATGGAATGGTTGGTTTTTTTTTTTACATTTCAAGTATTCAGTGAAAGCATGGATTTGGTGTTTAGAAATCATGCATATTTTGTAATCTTATATTATTTATGTTATTTTTCCCCATGTCAACTGTATAATGGCTGATACAAACTCAGATTTGCATTAGTTGATGTAACAGGAAAATAACAACACAGTTACTGGTGCAATAATGTATTTGTATGTAAAGTATGATACAAAAGTTCAATACAAACCAGTTAAAAGCAAAAAAAAATTTCAAATTATTCTCATGACATTTTGGGGGTAAAATACAACACATCTCTAAAGAGCAACACTGCAGTGCACATAGGGCCTGATTTACTAAGATCCCATATAAAGGGTCCTAAATTGTCTAATCTAATACTAATCAAATTAGTTAAGTTTAAATTGACCTTTGATGTCTCTAAATAAAACATACAAAAAAATCTCATATACTCAGTTTTGGATGGGTTCTGCCCACTTCTAAGCATTATAGGAGCCTGACAAGTACCTGCCCCACATTATAACCAGCATAAAATGCTCCGGATACATGTGTGATGGAACAATGCTTTAACTGGGGAGGTCACATGGTGTTTCGCTTGGTGAAGCATGGAGTTGATCTTGCAGCAATACTAGTTAAAACGCCTCATATTACTCGTATTATTTTGCACAGTTGAAAGACACCTCAGTGCACTGCGTTAGTAGATCAGCTTGAACATTTTTTGGTGGGTGATGTCAAGTTTGCAAAAGTTTTTACACACGCAAACCTTTAATAATCAGGCCCATAGTCTCTATCTAGCGACACAACAATGCTGCAGATTATAGGGGAAAACAACATTCAAGATACTGGCATATCTTTGAGTTACATTGAGGAGGATGTTTATCACTTGATTGAAAAGACGAAACATATCAGGGTAGTTCTCTACAATGTCTTCTTCTGCATTACATCTTTCCTCCTCAGATGAAAAGCGGTACTTTCCAAACATAGTCATCCAAGTCAGCGAGGATCCCGACTCATGCTCGTACATGTTTGCCACAACAGAGGCACTGGGCTGTGGAGCCGTCTCTCCACAGTCTCAGGGACACCCTAAGACAAGGAAACATGTTGAAATTGCCCTTAAGTACTTCTTTTTTCTTTTAAACACCACTGTACTCGGGGTGGAAATGTGTAAACAAATTCATGATTACATCAGCATATGACTCTAGCATAACCACTGTGTTGATAAGCACCATCAAACTCACGAAGAAGTCAACAAATAACTTCTGGGCCACGGAAATCAGAAAAGTAAATATCAAATGAATTCGACCCTGTGGCCATTTAGGTTAATTTTCTTTTTTTGACCTGAGACTAAAATCTAAAGGCTAAAAAAAAAATTCCTTTTTTGTATCACATTCATAAACAAATAATGAAATAACAAGCCATTTTTTAAATTTTGGATTCTCAAATGAAGGAATGAATGATATACGGGCCGTCTTCATCTGCTGAATAAAGATACTTTCTAATAAATTCAACAGTTCAGTCACTGTCCTTCTTCAGGTTCTTAGGACCCCGAAAATGTCAAGGGGAAGATGGGAGTAACAATTGGCATTAACAGTATGATTGACTGTGTTGAGTAGTCTGCTTTTAGCATAACATGTACACAAGGGTATCCCTCATCACTCCAGCTGTTGCTTTCAGCTCTATCAAAGCTTTGTTACTGCTGATCAAACACTTCCTGCTGCTGCTTTATTTAAAAAAAAAGGTTACACTAGTAAACTAACAGGATGTTTCTGTGATGGAGAAGATACAGATTTGGTGTTGTGTAGTCAGTGGATCAGTTAAGTACAATAGTACAAGCAGAAACAGCTACAGTAAGATGTTAGATTAACAGCTGCAGACGACTGCAGGCTCCACATCAAGGTAAAAAACACTCCATGTCATGAAGTACCCATACACATGCGGCTTCACTTAACCGTTCATTCAATGTAGGTCTTCATGAACAATACACTAGCACATGTTTCACTGCTGCTGTGTAACTTAGCTCTCTGCTAGTCTTCTTCGGTAAGATACTGCGTAACACACAAGAACAACAATGTTGCAGTGCCCTCTATTGGTGACCCCAACTAGACACAACACATCACACACTGCACTGCTCACAGCATACCACAAACACTATGGAAAAACGTTATCATTAAAATATGGTTACCCCACAGTAGAGGTCATAAAAAACTTAACCCACAACAACTAACTTTTTTTGTTATAGCAGTAGATTAGCATTCAGTGTTAAAAACAGTGTTGTTCATCAAGCCCATAACCACCCTCAGACTTATGTCCAAATTCCAATTCATGACACAACTCTTTGCTGACCAAATGTGTTGTTTGTCCAATAGGAGGTTTCTCCATTTACAAACAATAAAGAATGCAGCAAGCTGTGGTCATAGTGGCTTTACACTGTCACATTCTTCATATATTGATCAGAGGAAATGTAAAAAAAGAAATGTTCAAAGTGGCACAAAAGTAGTTGAGGAAAGACAAACACCTTGACCTTTCGGGGACTGTCTTGCCTTTAAAAGACAGAACTATAGGCCAATGATTTATGAATTTTCTCAGTACTGTCCCTCACATCACTGTCTGGTAGCTGTATGCACAAAGTGAGGCAGCTGTAAAAGCTAGTTTTGTTGTGGCTGAAGAAATAGTCAAGTCAGCCTGGCCGAGGGAGAGTTTCTAAAGCAGTGCATGATTAAAGTGTGCGACGTCATGTGTCCAGACAAAAAGCAACCATTTTCAATTATAAGCTCAAGCAGAAATACTGTTGCTGATCGTGTATGTGAGCTCGCCACCAATATACAAGAGCAGTTGGTGGAAAAGGGAATTGACTTCATTGCATATTCTCTTGCTGTGGATGAGAGTGCTGATGCGGCTGATACTTCACAGCCGTCCATCTTCCTCCGTGTAGTGGACTCCAGTTTGTGTGTTACAGAGGAAAAATTGCGAATAAAATAAATGCATGGAATAACCACGGGAAAAGACATTTTGCCCAGCGGAAACGGTCCCCTGTATCTGCATCCTGTTCTTGTGTGACGAGACTGCAGAGTCCCGCCATCTTGAACCCCCCTCTCTCCCTGCGTCCACACACACACCTGTCTACAGTCATACACATCTGTTTAATGTTTGTCTATTAGTTATAGTGGTAGTACAATTCACATCTATTAATTGATTAACTTGTTGATTAATAATGTGATAATAAATTGTTTTAGCTTTAAAGAGAAGCATTTTGTGATCATTGTGCATATGTTATCGTGATATGTGGCTGATCAAAATACACAGAGCTCAGAGTTTCACAGCTTCACCTTTTTAATTCTATGACTGATTGAGGCCACTCAATTATTATTGTTCTTTAATTTATTATTATTCTTTTAATTATTAGTCATTATTAATAACCAAACACATTCCTTTCTACTCCCCTAAATAATGATTACCAGTTCCGACAGTATAGTCTTATAAATGGATTGTGTACATAGTGAGAAAACTGTGACATTTGAGTCTTTTCATTGTACATAACGCTGTGTAAATTTGTAGCAAATGTAGAATTATGTGCATATCTGGTGGAACATATTTCTCATGTGGATTGTCATCACCTTCAGTTTCCTCTTCTTCCTCATCATCTGTTCCCCAATCGATATTGAAAATAATAATGAAAAAGAATAAGACCGGGACTATCAGCATAAGTGTGGATCTTATAATATTATTATTATTATTGTTATTATTATTATTCTTTTTTTAAACATGTTTTATGTAGATTTTTTAATGTGAAGCACTTGGTGCAAAAGTATTTTGAGCTGCATTTTTTGTATGAAAGGTGTTATACAAGCGCACTCACCACAGATTTAACTGACTCTCACACCTCATGTTCTGTCCTTAGTTCATTTATGTTATTTTTCTTAAGTTGATTTTTGAATAAATCATTTACATAGTTGCCTTTAGCCTGCGTTGCCTCTTAGTTTTGTCACTGTGACACTGTATTATCAATAACTTCTGAAATGAGTATTTGTCAAATGGTTTTCTTATATATGTGAATAAGCAAAAAAGGTCAAAATGTTCGGTGGCAAATGTGGAATCAACACTGGTCGGGTTTGAACAGCTGCTGACATAACTAAGAACAGGAAGTGTTCAGGTTGTTTTGGAGAAATACTGAATGTTCATTGTTCATAATTATGAATTTTTCATGATGGTTTTGAATCCATTTGTTCATTTGTTTGTTTTTCTTTCCATGTATAATGACCAGTTTGGAGGCCACAACAAAACAGGGAGACGCACGCACCTTCTTAGTCATAACTAACTGAAATGATAAAAGTAAGTTACACAACAGAGCTACAATGGAGTGTGGCAGTCAGTCTCAGTGCTGCATGCATGTGTGTGGATGTTATGGCTAATGTGTGGTGCATGTTGTGAGTGTAAAAACAAAACTGCAACACGGGAGCAAACAAAGACACACACACGCACATGTATATGTTACTGTTGTGCACAGAATGTTAAGGAATATGTGCAAGAACTTTAAAGGAGAACTTAAGGGCTACAGCCTTACAGCCATGTTCACAGAGTGATGCATGGTCAGCTAATGTGACAATAATGTACATTTTTCTGACTACTATCATAAATGTGTTTTGTCCAGGTGTTCTCAGTAATTCAGTGTTGCACCAGTTTTGGCCCAAAGCTTCATCTTGAGCCTGTAATGAAGTATGTGATCGAATGAGTGAAAAATGATTAGGAATGTGACCAGACATTAGTTGCCAACTTCCTTGCCAGATTTTAAATTATATTCACACAACCACAGTTCTCTGACTAGCATGAGTGAGCGTCTGACCAGACCACCCTCTTTGCTCGTACATGGTGAGGAAGCACTTATTTTGTTTTATCTTGCTTAGTTCACCATGCTTAGTTCTATCAAATCCTGGCTGGCAAAATACAATAGGCACTTGTGATGATCATGCCAGGGAGTTTCCTAATTCTAGACACCCATACCAGCCAAATGCCACAAGCATGCAGACCTGCCGTTACATATTAATGTCACAAGCAGCAGCTCTCAGCAGATGCAACGTGTCCCCCAAAGATGAAGGATTTTCTGAAGTTGTCCCTCTACATATATCTACAAATCTGCCACAGTGATAATTATTTTTACCTACACTATTTTGATAGACAGGGACATGCCATGCACCTGCAAACCGCAGGATGATGACTGCAATTTTTACATGGGTGTGCCATTCCTTATAGTATTTGTCCTGATTCTCAGGGTGGACAGAAATTTACACCACCTCTCATTGTGTTTCTATTTTCATAAAGGTTTTAGGGAGACAAGTGCAGCTGAAGACGAGGTAAAGAATCAACATCCATCACTTTTCTGTTTAACTTTAACTTTAGTATTTTTGTCAAACTTTTAAAGAGATTCAAAGATTCAAGATTCAATCCTTTATTGCCATGCCTTTATAACATAGTCGATTGGAATTTGTTGTGGTGGGTCTCACAAATACAACAACATTCACTCTCAGCATTCCAAGATAAAAACAAGTGCGTAAATAAGATAAATAAAATCCAAGTAAAAGTAAAATAAATAGAACAAAGAAAAACAGTACTAAGGCACCAGCTGAGGGAGACCAGCAGCAGCAGCTGAATAAAGTGCACAATGTGGTAAACAATAATGATTATTATCATACATAAAACTATTGGCTATTAAAAAGTGGTACAGCTTGGGGGTACGTGCTGTTCAGTAGGTAGTTAGCTGGGTGGGAGATGTCCCTTAAAATCTTTAGGCCTCGTTTCTGCAGCCTGGCCTTGTAGATTTCTGAAATCAATGGTACCTCACACCCAGTGATTTTTGATGCAGTGCGCACCACCTTGTTCAGCTGCTTCTCCTCCTCTACAGTCACGTTTCCAAACCAGACAGTTACTAGGTAGTGGTGTATGGTGACACCGCCACCTTCGTCATACCAGAGAGCCGGCCCTTCTCCCTCTCTTCCGGGGTCTCCTTGGCTGTGGGGTACCCGGTCTCCGCAGCTCTTTCCTGTTCGTCGGCAACAAAGTCCTTCGAGGAGTATAATAGCCCTGGTTTAAAGTCCGACATACTCCCTCGGATTTGTAGTAACTCCAGCCGATCGTATTTCAAACATTGCACTTTATCCACTCTCACACACACAGCAAACAAGCAGACACACAGCGTTGAGCCACACCATGTCGCCGTAGGTCGGCGCCATCTTGGTTAAAGAATGCTTTGTGCCATTTATTCTTCAACTTTAACTTCAACTAGTGTCTGTGGGGAGGTTGGACTTACGTTAAAAAAACTGGTCTCAGAATAACTTGCTTTCATTTTCTTTCATATATTATGTTGGTTGATTGCAGGATCATATATTAAGTACAAATTCATTCAGATTAGGACATTTTGATTCTAAGTCATCCAAGTGTTTCTCCCTTCTTAAAATAAATAACCTGTAGGACTCGTACGACTGTTTTGAACGTGTTCATTTCATTTGTACCCAAAAAAAAATTCTAAAGCAAGAAGTTTGAAATATAATCACACTTGAATACAATAAGAAGCACTGCAAATCATTTTCAAATATTAAAATTCAGGTGTGAGGATTACATCTCTTCAGAGTTGTTTCTTTATTTGTGTGTATTTTTCACACAATGATGAATAACTATGATTGAAATTCTCTAACAGAAATATTTTTCTCCAAACAGATGCAGTACATTCTGATCACAGTTCCAAGTCCATCAAAAAAACTAATAATGTGAGTCACTTTTGTCCAGACTGAAATATCTCAGTATCTATAAGATGATATTTTATAGACATTCATGATTTGATTCATGAATCCAGCTGATTATTGATCCTGATTCCTCATCTAGCGCCATCAAGAGGTTGAAACTTTAATTTGTCCAATATTTTTGTTTAAGTTTACTTCTAAAACTAACAACTCTCAGCTTCTGCTGTAATTTAAAGCTTTTTAGTAAATGTTAGCATGATAACATGTTAAACTAAGATTGTGGACATGATCAACATTAAACCTGCTAAACATCTGCATGTTAACATCATTTATGTTTAATTCCTACACGGCTGGGCTGTAGAAGAGGATAAACACCATTTACCTTCCTTTCAAATACTGAAAAAGTGTTGACAGAGTCCACATTGAGCATTTACACAGACTTTCCACCTGTTTCCACCTGCTCACACTGGCGTTCTACCTGTGAATGAGATAACTGTCAAGTTGAGTCTGAACTAAAACAACCTCTGCTGTTCTGTATGAAACAAACTTTACACTGATTCCTGACATTAAAGACATTAAATACCATAAACTATATATACTGTCATATACCGTAAAATACCGTGATATGCATTTTTGGTCATACTGCACAGCACTAGCTCAAACACATGTTTGTGAGATGGGGAATTCCATTAGAACTGGCCAGTGACAACGCGACACAGTTCACGCCAGGTGAGTTCCAGGACGTATGGTTTCACCCACATAACCTCCAGTCTCCATTACCCACAGGGGAATGGGGCCGCTGAGAGAGCCGTCCAAACCGCCAAACACATCCTCAAACAGCCTGGCCCCTGCCCAGCCTTGATGTGTTATCGCTCTACACCGATCGCTGCAACTGGAGCGAGCCCTGCTCAGCTAATGACAGGACAACAAATCCGAACCACTGTCCCAGCGCTAGAAAAGTCACTATTGCTGCGGCCAGCCAACCGGGACCTTGTCTATTAGAAGGATGCCGCAGCAAAGGAAGCTTATAGGTTTTTCTACAACCGCAGGTATTCAGCTCGTCCACTCCCTGAGCTGCACCCAGGTCAAGATGTCAGGGTGAAGCTCGACGGGGACAAAGGTTGGAAGACACCTGCTAGAGTCATCGGCAGGTCTAATGAGTCGAGATCCTATGTGGTAGAAATGGACAATGGTACGGTGACTCGTCACAACAGGCGACACCTTCAGGCTGTCCCTGAGACAGCCAATCCAGTGGCGCAACAGCAGCGTGCCGCTCCTGTCCCACCACAGCAGGACTGCAGTTCCCCAACTACAATGGTGGCTGCTCCACAGGAGCCATCACAGAGCCTGCCATCGTCAAGTCCCGCCCTCTGGTCTCCTCTCCGGTCTACCACTCCCCGGAGACTGACTTCCAGGGGCCATGAGGTTAATCTGCCTCTCAGATTTAGAGATTGATAGAGACATTTACTTTAAGTTCTCTTTATTAGGTCTGTGTTACAGGAACCACAGACGGGAAGAGGACTGAATTCAGGGAGTTCATCCTCCTCTGTCTCACAAGGGCAGAAAAATCTCAATGATGTCCGGTGTTCAGTTGTGCAGAGAGAATGGGAGAGTGTTATTATGGAAAAGAAAAACTGTTACGGTTTATGCATGTTACTGTTCATTTACAGTATTTACAGTTGAAAGTTACAAATGTTGTCTGCCTTGCAGGTAGTAGGTTGAGAAGTATGAAGGAAAAGGGTTTGCAGTTCAGTGGCAAGTAGTAATTTCACTGATGCTTTATAATGTTTATTTTTCTTCTAAAAAGGGGAGATGTTGTGAGATAGCCTTTTGTTCATATGAGGCTACTGTAGCCAGCGGGGAGCTGTGCGTTTGGCAGTTGGTGACTGTTAGCCACGAGAAACCCGTGTCTTGCCCAGGCGGGGAGTTCTGGTCCTCTGAAATGAGGCCAACGCGGAAGTAACTTAAAACTGCATTCTATCAAAAGGCCACCAGGGGGCGACCGTTTTGGTGTCAAAAGGACTTCCGTCTCTATACAAGTCAATGGAGAATTCACCAACTTCTCACTTGATTTCTAACCTCAGTAAACGTTTTCAAAATGTGTTTATGGTCTCAATCGCTAGTTTAAAGCCTTCTTCAATGCAGTATGATGTTCATTTGGGACATTTTGGCCTCCCTGATTTTATATGTGACGATAAAGCAGGGTATGCATTAGGGCGTGGCTACGTGGTGATTGACAGGTTGATTGGTTCACAGGTTCAGGAGGGCGCCTCATGCTCCTCCTGATGCCCATATAAGTAGAATCCGTGTTTTTATTTTTCCCAGCATGCACCTGAAATGTTCAAGATGGCGCTGCTCAGATCCGATACTATTGGCCTCCGAGCAGCAGTCCACAAACCAATGAGTGACATCACGGATGTTACGTCCATTTCTTATATACAGTCTATGGTCTTGCCTCATATCATGACAGTTTCATACATTTTTTTTAAACCCAACTTATTGAAAGATCATCAGAGCAGCTAAACACCTATAGTCACTATGTGAACATGAAAAATAAAAATATTATTAAAAAAATAAACTATAAATTGGTACTAATTAAGGGTTATATAGTGAATGTTTACTGTCCTCTGAAGAAAGTTGACAGCAAACTTCCAAGAATGAATCGTTTATTACAACATTGTGAAATTTCATTTCCAAACTCAGCTCATTCTTACAAAATATTATTTAAATTTTTTCACAACAAGTTTCAGTCAGATCAGACTCAGTTTTCATTGTCAGATAAAGAATGCTGCTTCCTGTCTCAGTACAAACTGTAGATCAGCTTGTGAAACCACAACATCTTGTTTCCTGTTTCTACATGTTAGATACAGACGATGAGCGATGCCTCTGTTTTGGTTCTGGATGAATTTGAACTGAATGATGAAAGTAATTTAAGTAGTAATGCAACTTCTGCTCTTTAATTAAGTAATGTGATCACTTGTTCAATGAGTAATAAATCATAAGTACATTGGTAACACTGACTGTGTGGTTTTCAGATTTATTGCTCACTGTGTGAAATGGAAACTGAGGTAAATTAATACACTTAAAGCTCAAACTCAAGGTTTTTATGCAACAAACTTGTTTTTCTTACTACATTTTTTGGGTGAATCTATAAATCAATCAGTCTCTGTCATTTAACAAACTTTCTTTTTAACTTAATTTAATGCTCTATTCTCTCTCTATTTTTCTGTACTTTGTTTTTATTTTTTACATTTTATATTTTTTTTATTATTAGTGGGGGGGGGGGTTAATTGTATGTTGTAATGTTTGGGTTTTATTTTTCAAATTGCATGTTTTTGTTTTTTTATTTCCAATTCTTACTGTTAACTGTTTTTATTATGTAAAGCACATTGAGTTGCCATTGTGTATGAAATTCGCTATATAAATCAAGCTGCATTGCCTTAATCTGTTTAATGTTTGTTAGGTCTTGTTTGATCTTTCCTGCTGATCTGATCACAGGATGTTTTTGTTTCAGCTCAACAAGAAAATGTTTCCAGTCAGTATCGCTGCTCACTGTGTTTGTGCTGACCTCTAGAGACATGATAATGACATGTCAATTGATTCTTAGTTTTCTGTTGCTTTGATGAATCAACTTACATATTTCTGTGTGTTTTTACTCACACTTTTATCATTATACAAAATAAACAAAAATTCCATCAAACTGCTTCTTTCTGTGTCTAACTCGTCAAATGTATTCAGTAGGCTTACATTCTAGAGGTAATTTTAGAGTAATTTTATTTTTATTTTACATGAAATAAGACAAGTGCAGTGATTATACAGTTTATTATCTTGCAAATAAAAAGAAGAAATGACATTCAATATGATTATAATGAAAAGCCATTCAGTGGGGTAGGATGTTTGTCCTGATGTGTACCTGGGACAATGTATTGGTCCCATTATCCATAATACAATACAGATATTAATCAATGGCTTAATTATCTCTAGAATTTGAGTCAATCAAGGTTGAATCAATCAATAATTAAAGATGCAAACAATGGAAAATGTAAAAAGGCAAAATTGATACGTAATTATGTTCTGAATCAAAATTAAATGTCAACATGCAGCAAAAAATATAAACTAAATAAAATGCATTCAAAGGTAATGTTTAAATGAAAATCAAAACAGTATCAAAGCTGAACTGAAAATGATCTTAATATAAATTATTCTCTATTGCAACATGTGAAAAGTAGCCTATAAAATGAGTAATTATGTCACTGATCAAATTATTTGGAAGAAATTATCAATCAAAGCAACTAAATCACAAACTATGAACATCTGACATATCAGTAAGTAAATAAATCAACTAATAGCAAACAGCATTTATCAAACATAATGAATATGAAGTAGATAAAGGTAAATAACAGATTGTGAGTTGAGAACAAGGAAAGTTGAAAACAGTCTCAAACAGTCCGAGTTCTCCCAGAATCTGATGATGAAGTCATTTTTACTGTCTGTTTGATTCACCTGCTTCCTCCTCGACTTCTCCTCCTCCTCTTCCTCTTCCTCTTCCTCTTCCTCTTCCTCCTCCTCCTCTGCCTCCTCCTTCTCCTCTTCCTCCTCCTCCTTCTCCTCCTCCTCCTCCTCCTCCGCTTCCTCCTCCTCCTCCTCTTCCTCCTCCGCTTCCTCCTCCTCCTCCTCCTTCTCCGCTTCCTCCTCCTCCTCCTTCTCCTCCTTCTCCTCCTCCGCTTCCTCCTCCTCCTCCTCCTCCTCCTCCTCCGCTTCCTCCTTCTCCTCCTCCTCCTCCTCCTCTTCCTCTTCCTCCTCCTCCTCCTCTCCGCTTCCTCCTCCTCCTCCTCCTCTTCTCTTCCTCCTCCGCTTCCTCCTCCTCCTCCTCCTTCTCCGCTTCCTCCTCCTCCTCCTTCTCCTCCTTCTCCTCCTCCGCTTCCTCCTCCTCCTCCTCCTCCTCCTCCTCCTCCTCCTCCTCCGCTTCCTCCTCCTCCTCCTCCTCCTTCTCCTCCTCCTCCTTCTCCGCTTCCTCCTCCTCCTCCTTCTCCTCCTTCTCCTCCTCCGCTTCCTCCTCCTCCTCCTCCTCCTTCTCCGCTTCCTCCTCCTCCTCCTTCTCCTCCTTCTCCTCCTCTGCTTCCTCCTCCTCCTCCTCCTCCTCCGCTTCCTCCTCCTCCTCCTCTTCCTCTTCCTCCTCCGCTTCCTCCTCCTCCTCCTCCTTCTCCGCTTCCTCCTCCTCCTCCTTCTCCTCCGTCTCCTCCTCCGCTTCCTCCTCCTCCTCCTCCTCCTCCTCCTCCTCCTTCTCCGCTTCCTCCTCCTCCTCCATCTCCTCCTTCTCCTCCTCCGCTTCCTCCTCCTCCTCCTCCGCTTCCTCCTCCTCTCCTCCTTCTCCTCTTCCTCTTCCTCCTCCGCTTCCTCCTCCTCCTCCTTCTCCTCCGTCTCCTCCTCCGCTTCCTCCTCCTCCTCCTCCTCCTCCTCCTCCTCCTTCTCCGCTTCCTCCTCCTCCTCCATCTCCTCCTTCTCCTCCTCCTCCTCCTCCGCTTCCTCCTCCTCTTCCTCCTTCTCCTCTTCCTCTTCCTGTGAGAAAAACACAACTTCAGTCAGTCATCTCACAGGAACACATGAATAAGTCCTGAGTCAACAGTATTTATGTGTATATTTAATTTATTCAGCTGTGGAATCACAGTATGTGTGTGTTTACTATATTTGGGTTTTATTTTTATTTCTCAAAATTCCATGTTTTTTTGTTGTTTTTTTCAATTTTGTTCTGTTAAATGTTTGTTTTATATAAAGCACATTGAGTTGCCACTGTGTATGAAATGCGCTATATAAATAATACTGCCTTGCCTTGCATTACAGCGTGCTTCATGTCTGACATTTGCAATGTACAGTTTTACATTGCTTTTATTTCATAGTAGCTTTAAGTGACATTAGGTTACAATGACTACAGAGCACAAACGCCCTCTTTTTATTTAAATGTCACATGACAATCCCCTTCAGTCGGTAACTGTGACGTTATAAAAAAATATCAAAACTTGCAAAATTGCAACAGTTTAATCTCTGCCATAGCTGCTTTGCTGCCAGCCGGTGTCAAATGCATTCTGGGATACTTAGCCATTGGCCAGTTTCAGCCAAACAATACTACAGCTACTCAGTCACAGACAACTGCTGTTGCAGTCAAGCCAAACACAGGGTTAGGTTGAGAGACACTCCTCCAAAGAAAAATGTAAATGGACTGTACTTATATATCACATTTTTAGTCTGTTTGATCACTCAAAGCACTTTTACACTACGTGTTGCATTCACACACACGAGTATAGCAGCCGATAACGTAATAAGCTATTACGTTATTGTCTAAAGGGGAGGGACACCGTGAAAATACACACTCTAACTCTCTCCCTGGGAATTAAGACTATGTGTTTGTTTAACTTGATGGTTGGAATTATCTCTAACCCTGCCTTCTGCACCTTATCTATGCAGCCCTCCAATGCAGTGACATTCAGGTACTTTTAATCTGCTGAGGGTTTATTGCATATTTTTCCATTCAATTTGTCCATTCATTTTCACAACATTAGCCAGAAGTCATCATTTAACATTGCTGGGTATCTTTTCTCCCTCTCTTTTAGAAGCTTATTCTCCCAGCTCGCCGACTGAGAGAGAAAATTCAGTGTTGCCCCTGAACGCATCTATAATGAAGGAATGATGATGATGGAAAGTTCTGTAATAAATGCAATAATGGAGGTTTTCTTTAGGTAATAGATATTGATATAAGTAATTGGTATTGTGTTTAAAGCCATACTACTGACCAATATGTTTTTGTATACGTTTTAATAATATTAATAATAATAATAATGCATTTTATTTAAAGGCACCTTACAAGGCACATAAACACAACAACAGTACATCAAACAATATAAATCAGGTAACATTTAGTGCATTTTCAACATTTTCACTTCAGCCAAGTGCAATGTTTTGTTAATTTCAGCATTTCCACTTCTACTGTATTGAAAATGTGAATAAAAACAGGTGGATGACACTCAGTGAATCACTCAGAAATCAGACCATGAATGTGCACTCATGCTAGCAGAGCATACTCACAATGATAATGCTAGCATGTTGATATTTATTAGGTATAATGTTTAGCATCTTATTTTAGCATTTTATAATGTTAACATTTGTTAATTAGCATTAAACAAAGAACAGCTGAGGCTCTTGCAGATATTTGGTCATTAAGTCAACAAATTAAAGGTTTTGGTTGATTGGTTCCAGATCACCAAAGTTATTACAATGTTATCTGTCAGGTGTTTCTTACCTGTTGTTGGTCCAGTGTTGTCATCTTTAATCAGTTCTTCAGCAACATCAAAACATTCTTCCCAGTTGTTTCCATTTATTTTGGCCTTCATTTGTTGAGTCAACTTTTCTTTTGCAGCTTTCCTTAAAAGCTCTGTCAGTACATTTTCCTCCTCCTCCAAAATCAGTTCATCATAGAGAATCTTTCTGTTGCAACTTGATTCACAACATTTTTTCAATGTAATGCATGATTGTGTTGGTTGTGTTGGTTCTGTTGATTCTGTTGATTGTGTTGATTGTGTTGGTTGTGTTGGTTCTGTTGATTCTGTTGATTGTGTTGGTTGTGTTGGTTGTGTTGATTCACAGCATTTCCTCCAATCAAAACACAAAATAAAGACAAACACAGAAAGGATACCAAAGAGAATATAGAGGCCAATAGACTGAAAAAGAAGGGGAAAAAATTATATACATATTATTATCACATAAACCAAGAAACAGCCATAGTTGCTATAATTTGATTCTGTTATCTTGAGATCACAACTTTATTGTTAGTTTAGTCTAGTTGAGGTAAAATTTACACAGAAAAATGACAGATAATGACAAATAACATAGAGAGCAGGGAGAGGCAGAAAATCCAAATGGGCATATTAAAGCCTCCACCTAGAAATGTTAAGATTACACAATATTACAAAAAGTAATATGACTACATGGAACAAAACACATAATTACTATCATATATATAAATATTCATATACATACACAGTCGCCAATAAAGTTGGAATAAAATATTTTTTACCTCTTTCCATGAAATGATTGTGACAATGTGATTTATTCTTGATAGATAAAATATTCTCAAAATTATATCGATCAATCTCATTGCACCTGGTCAAAGGTGATTACTGATGTGTATAAATTAAAAGAGGAATGTTTCTGAAAACAAAATTATTAGGGATGCACCGAAATTCGGCCAAAAATGGCCCAAAAGCGCATTTTCGGTTTTCGGCCGAAATACTTTTATCGCCGAAACAGCTAACTAAAGAGATCAGCTCCTCTGATGCATCTGTAGCAGACTTTATTCCTTTAATTGCAGCACTAAAGTGTAGTTCACTCTTAGAGTCTGTGAGCACACGTTTCACTGAGATCTATTTGGATCCTCTGCACTTCATCGCGACTGTACATGATCCGCGTTATAAAGATCATTACCTGGATGTGGGATTAATACGGAGCCCGTAAAGGATCATGGTAAAAAAAAAAAAAATTAAATTGTGGCCACAATATAGCTATAAAGTGCGCACGAAATACTAATTCGTGGCCACGAGATACTAATTTGTGCGCACGTTATAGCCTACTTATTTCGTGGCCACGAAATAGGTATAACGTGCCCACAAAATACTAATTAATAATATTAATATCATTCCTGGGTGCTCGGTGCACTCTCAATGCCTCCCGTATTTCTGGTGACAGCTGCACATTGTAGAGCTCTGAAACTTTAAACTTGATGCAGCTGATTTAAACTTGATTGGAATGATTTTTATTTATCAGATATTATCTGTGGTAATAAAGGATTGCACAATTTTCTAAGCAGGGTTCTATTAGCTGTAATATAGAAGTGTAAACCGGACTTCAGCAAATCAGGACCAAGCATAAAACATAATTCAAGTGTTAACATAATGGTTTAAAGGAATTATAGCACATTTCATCAGACTGATCAATAATATAGTGAACTTTTAATCTTCTGTGATTTTATTGAAGGACAAATGTCCAGAGAACACTACAGACACATTCAGTAGTTCAGTCAGAACAACAACAACCTGCAAATCAATACAAACTAGATTCTGATCACTGATAGGCTATAGGTTCCCTTGGCAACGTGATACATACAGTGAGCGTTATTGTAACTGCACGGCTTCGTCCGGTGGCATCATTAAACACTACGGTTCATATAACTTAAGTATTCCCTCAGCTGAGAGTCTGATACACATGATGCTACTTTCAAAGGAGATGATCAGGGACAAAGCAGTTTTTAAGATGATTTCAAGCTGAAACTGTGAACAGAATTTGGTACGTGCACACAAGTTAATAAAACCTTAGCACGAGTTAATTAAATGTGCTAACGTTTTATTAAATCGTGTGAACAAGTTAATAAAACGTGCGCTCGATTCCGTCAACATTAAAAAGATATTGCATGATCCTTTACGGGCTCCGTAGATTAAAGCAGCGCGCACGAGAAATGATCCGGGCCGCGATGGATGCGGAGAACCCGCTTAGAGACAGAGAAGCGCACAGCACAGTAGAAGGTGTGTGTGTTTGTGTGACTATAAATGCAGCGCGTGTGAGAGTAAAGCGTGCTTATAGCTCTGTGTTGCTGCTTATTAGACCGATTCCGATCGCAACCCCCCCCCCCCCCCCCCCCCCCCCCCCACGGACGATACCGATCGCACCCCTCCACCAAGTGTAACACTAAGTGTTATTTTTAATTTAATTATATATTATGCATTGTTGTAATGTCATTGCTAAATAAATATTTTCATACTTTTGTTATTGATTTATTCTTTGAATTGCAATGCCTTGATTTTAGTGAGGTTAGTACACAGTCATAGCCATTAATGCAATGGTACTAATAATTGGCATAATAATTTCTTTCGGTGTTTTGGTTTTCAGCGATTTGCAGCTGCATTAACATACCTTTTCCAGATATTGTATCTACATACATATTGCATAGAAGAGTGTTTCATAGCTATGGACAAAACAGAGTTATGGTGAGTTTACACAGGAGCTGTAGTTTTGTTTTTTTGTCAAGTTTGTCTTCTTTTGTTTTTCAAGATACAGTAATTAATCCATTATCAAGTCATGTAATTGACTTATAACATCAAATTAATGAATAGATTAAAGTTATTGCAATTATGGCCGTTTTAAGCTTCTACATATCAGCATGACCACAGTAACAGATAAACAAAGACTGGTATGAAAAGTAATGTAAAGCAAGAAAAACTCACCCTAGAAGTGCTTTTCAGGTCAGCGATCATTACTGTGTCATTAGCTGTTTTGTTGTCCTTGCAGGCTAACTGTGCTTGTTGTTTAGAACCATCGTTCATACAGCAAACCCACCAGTCTCCATCAAGTAACAGGAATATAACCCACAGCAGACCAATGAAAGCTGCCTTCAGAATGTGACTCAATAAAACCCAGAAAAACTTACAAGTTACTTTGCAACATGTTCTAACGCTTGAACAAAGCTCCGTGCAACAGTTTGAGCAGCAGCGGCAGGTGCATGTAAATCTCCAAGTTCTCTGGAATGTCTCGTCCATCCAGAGGTGCAAGAAAAATAAAATAAAAAAAGGCAGAGCCATGTATACAGCACAGTCATGAGATTGGTTTCTGCAAGTGCATTCCAAATCTTTGTCAAGCACAACATTGTAAATGAACATCACAATGATTGTGATATAGGTGCTGAGTTGTTTTAAAGGAAATGCCGGAGAGAAGTTCTTCATCTTTGGTGCAAAGTTTGTGTCTGCTGAGAGCCGCTGCTGCTTGTAGCCTTTTAATATGCTGACAGGAAACCACACATTCTCCTTTTATGGTAGTAAGCTGGTGCAACGTGTTGGGGCGTTGATCATTTGTTCATGCCATGGCTTGTATTGCTCCTTGAGATAGTTTCTTTTTCGTTAGCTGTTGTTTTCACTCCTCTTACATGTTACTAAAACTATGACTAGGTCATTTTACAGTAAATATTAAAGGTCCAGTGTGTAGTGTATAGTGGCATTGAGCAGAAAAGACTTGGCAATATTGGAAAATAGTATTCATAAGTATGTTTTAATGAATGTATAATCACCTGAAAATAAGAACTGTTGTTTTTGCATTACCTGTGAATTAACACTTCATATCTATATAAGGAACGAGTTGCCTTTTCACATCATGTTGCATCGCCATGTCTCTTCAGCAGCACGGAATGGAAAAACCACACACAGGCTCTATTAAGAGCTGTTCATGTTTTCAAAATTAGAAAGCATGCAGCTATGCGCTGGAAATAAAACCAGTTGGAAGATGACAAAGAAGAAAAAGAGGAAGTTGTTGCTGTTGCCCACCAAACATTTTATGTTGTGAGAAGTTTTTGAAACAAAAGTCTGATAAATTTCTGATTATTATAAATTACAAGAAAAAGCACAGGAACTTGAATCACCATTGTCTAAGAAAAGAAAACATGAAAAACTGAATGAAATTGTAACAAGTGAAGGGAAAACGGGGATAAAGACCACTGCTGCTTTCCCAGATGGAAATCCCTGATGAGAGAAATGTTTTCAGACTGACGGTGAAGTTGCATATTAATGTTCTCCTGTTATAGTCCAGACTGAAAAGTATGTCCAAAAATGTTTCTGTCAAATAAAATATATGAACATTACAAATATGATTATTCTAAGCTGTTGGGTTTTTTTACATTTTAATTGTGTAGTTCAAACTAATAAATTACAGCTTACATAACCAGAGGTGATAAGGATAATATACTGACATTTCGAGGGATGTACTGGAATATGTGAATATATATAATTGTAATACAGCATGTACATCTATATTTTTTTTTTATGTAAACTTGCAATTTTAAATTGAACAAATGTGAATATATAAACAAAATGTAATATGTAGATAAAAAATTTGTAGAACAAGTATAGTAAAATATTTTTAAAAATGCTACAAATAAATAAGATGATTTGAGGCCTTGTAATGAACAGGCAGGTGTGTGAGTACTGTGTGAACCTTTTTAGAGGGTCTGGAAGGAGACTCAACAGCCAGGTATGAAACCAGTGTACTGTCCCTGGGGATCAGGGATCTTGTCCCTCATCCTCCAAATACAGCAAACATCCTTTTTTAATCATAGCCAGGTTGCATCATATGATAGACACAGAAGTTTTAATTACACAGTTTGGCAACTATGTCAAATTGGCTTCAAAATATGGTGCTGTCACTGGGGGCTTGCTTACAGTAATCCAGACTTCATTGATTAGCACAAAGGTAACCCAAGCAGTCCAATCTACTATAAAGCTCTGAACAGAACAGAACTGTGGTTTACAACTGCATTAAAATTACTTTTCTGAAATAAAAATAAACATTTGATTTAAAATGATAGCAATGTAAATGTCAGCAGTTGAATGAATTCTTCTATAAACCTTAGGAAGTGCAGTTTTCAAACTCTCCATCTTGCATCTACTCACATCTACTGTCAGTGTTCATGCTATCTCTCACATATTGGAATACTTTCAATATTCTATGCTTTATGATAGATTGTTTATGATACTAAACACATGATGATGATTTTTGCTGCATTTTAATTGTGTAAAGTTGATTGTATCCCCTTCATGACAGCTGACAGTGTGGATGATTTTACTCTCTGACTCCATCACTGCAGTCACAATAACATGAGACAACTGCTGATAACTGTAAATAAATACAAAACTGTTGATTATTAGAAAAATAATACACATGCTGTCAATTGGCTCCAATGATTATAAATACAACATTTGCATGAGAAAGATCTCATCAGTCATTAAATACTTATAGATGTTTATATTTGTGCAAAACACAATCTTTGTGGTCCTTTTTCGTCTCATACTCTCAAGGCATATTTGATTGGTCAGCAGTGTTGGGGAACATAACTTTTAAAAGTAACTAATTACATTACAAAGTAACTGCCATTAAAAAGTAACTATTTATTATACAGCATTACCTTCAGAGAAAATATATATCATACCTGTCCAGGTTGATGTGACAGCGACACAGCCCTGACTAATGGACCATCTTTGGAAATAAGGCTTGACACCTGGTAGTTTCCCTCATCACTCCAGCTGTTGCTTTCAGCTCTATCAAAGCTTTGTTACTGCTGATCCAACAATTCCTGCTGCTGCTTTATTTAAAAATGTTACACACCATTCATGTTGATTATCAGATGATGATGATGCCCTGATGTTGAGAACTGTATTGGTGAATGTTTTGAGGATTGTGGTAATGTTGGCTCCATGAATATGTTGATGATGTGTCATTCAGCCACATTGATGTTTACACTGTTTATTTATTATGGTTCTGTGTTGGCCTCCTGTATTGTACTGTCTACATATGTGATTGCCTTTTTACCAGTTATTTATTGTATCTGTTGTTTACTGTCCTACCTGATGTTTGCCCTATCTGTGTGGTGGCATCCCTGGAGATTAATAAACCGCTTTGTATTGTATCGATTTGCATTCAGCATTAAAATTGTGTTGTTAAGTTCATCGAAAATCATGACTTATGTCCAAAGTCCAATTCATGACACTCCTCCCTGCTGATCGAAGTTGTCTTTTGTTGATAAATTCTGATCTGTCCAATCGGAGGGTTTTTCATTTACACTCAAGAACGCAGTGCAGCAGGGAGGCAAGAGCACATATTCACAATGTGGATTCTTGATTGCTTATGTATGGACATTTTAGAAATAAAACAATATATTATTTAGGTGAATTTGTCATCCTTGCATTTCAGAGACTTAAGGCCATCAGTTTATACAGAAACACACTGAATCTACACATTGAACTGATCATTGAACATTGGTTATCAGGCCAGGAAGCCAAAGCAAAAGGGAGAGAGGAATGTCACATTATGATATGTACGTTTGCATTGTCTCGATGAGCCAGCCGGGGCTGAAGACAGACGGCCTGGCTGTCGTGTTGCAGCAGGCTCGGCAGGTAACAAGCAGGCTGGAGCTCTCACTCAAGCATTCACTGTCTTAAATATTACTTTGTTCCAAATGAGTAACTATGTGATATGATTAGGTGTGTGCATGTCATAATCTGTTGACCATGACACCACTTATGTTGATTAAGTGAACATCATGTATGTTAAAATCTACTGATTAACCATTGTCCTGATTGTACAACATATTATGATTATTGTGCTTACATTGGTCATCCTTTTACAAGATATTATGTATTGTATATAATTTGACTACTTCCTCTGCTCTGGGCTCTTTCATGCCATCTCACACTTGAGACAGCAAAGAGTCCGTCTGCAGACCACTGAATAAACTCTCAGAAAGACACCGAACGACTTTTTGCTTTTTAATACAAAATTGCCAGAACAAGCTTCACGAACAGGATCACCTGTGACTCAGCGCACTCACTAGCGTGATCCAGGGAACCTTTTCTGGGACACAATCTGGTTTGTTTCCTTTTGGGGTTTCTTTTTGTGTCTGCCCTGGTACGTGAGCTGGTAGCAGGTAAAAAGATATTTTCTTTGTTTCTTTTTTCTTTATGTATTGTTTGGTTTGTTTTGATGCCAGTTTTCTACTTTGCGCGACTACTCAGTAGTGAGGTTCAGTCAGACAGTCCGGCTCAAGGTGTGACATGGTTGTAAATTGTTTGCAGTGAACAAAATCACTTGAATGTGTCACTTCTTGTGTGTTAACGTTGGTTGCAGTGAACACTGCTATGCTTTAATAAACTTAGAACCAGTCCTGCTTTGATAATTGGGAAGTTACTGTGAGTAAGTTACAATGGGCATATATGATTTGTCAAGTTGGCTTTTTGTAATAAAACTATTTTGCTTCCTATCTCCTTTCTTGTAATTTCTGATGCTAGTGACTTGCAATGGATGTTTGTATGTATATTAATTTGTGATTAAGATTATTTTTTACTTAATACTCAGTTAATATCTAATTTAATGAATTTAGAGATATTAGCTCATTGAAAGGAAATCTGATAATATTTATGTTTTTGTCCATTGTCATTAAGTTGATTTATGTTTGTGTAACATTAAGGGTTTTTTCATCCTGAGGTTTTATTGTCAGGCACTAGAAGGTGTAGCAGTAGCAGTAGTAGTAGTAGTAGTAGTAGTAGTAGCAGTAGCAGTAGTAGTAGTAGCAGTAGTAGTAGTAGTAGTAGTAGTAGTAGTAGTAGTAGCAGCAGTAGCAGTAGTAGTAGCAGTGGTATGTTGTATGTTGCATGTTAATGTGTTCCTGCTTTTTATCCTCATCAGTTGTTTTGAATTGTTTTTGACTGACAATAAATAAAAAACACTATGAATCACACTACACATTGAGTTGCCACATTGATACTGTGTGGAAGCAAAGAAGGCTGTGATTATTTCAATCTGTTACGTGCCGAAGTGTTTGCAGTGTGTGTGTGTGTGTGTGTTATACAGGTGTGTTCCCTGGATGATGCCTCGCAGCTGGTGCCATTCAGCAATCAGAGCGGTATATAGGAGAGGGGCCCGAGGCCGCCGGCGCGCAGTGGACTTCTGTAGAGCTCCAGGGAACTGTGTCTCACCACCTCGCTGGTTTATTTTAGTGTGTCTGACATTAATAGTGAATCCTACTAGTGTGTAGTGATTTTCATTTTTAAGATCCAGTGCTTTTCTGAGTTTTACTTATCGTGCATTATCGTCCCTCCTGTTGAGTAGTTTTCAGTCTTGGTCGAACTGTAGACTGAAAACAATTGTTACGACCCGACCTGTCTAGGGGGATCAGGAGTAACAATTATAATAAAAAAGCAACAAATACCCCGGGAAGGGAAAAAATGAAGTGCTGTTAGGGTAAAAGTAAGCCAAATGTTTTATTAACTCAAGGAACTGTAAGCACAGGCTGTTAAGCTGGCTAAAGGCCCATTTAGGCTCAACGTTTAATACGGATCCGGACGGAGCCTTCTGTCCGAGCTCCGCGTTCATTTCGTCCGTATTTCTGCACGTTTCCATAAAGCTTACAGATACGGACCAAACGGAGCAGTACCACCAGAAACCATGGGGGGGCAGTGTTGCTGTCACTACCCGATACGTAGCTCTAGTGAGACATGAAGAAGAAATAAAAATGGCAGAACTTTTTGAGGAATGGTTGTGCGAGTTGGTTAGAAACTTTAAACATATTGTTTTTGTCTTTTATGCAAGAGGAACATTATCAATATCTCCTCCACAGTCGCCATGTTTGTTTTGGAGTTTGTTGTTGTCATAAACTTCACTCTTGGCTGCCCCCTGGTGGATGTATTGGTTAGAATTTGAGTCAAAGTTGAATCAATGAATAAAGATGCAAAAAATGGAAAATGTATATGTAATCAAAATGAAATGTCAACATGCAGCACAAAATATAAACTAAATAAAATGCAGTCAAAGGTAATGTTTAAATGAAAATCAAAACAGTATCAAAGCTTAACTGAAAATGATCTTAATATAAATTATTCTCTATTGCAACATGTGAAAAGTAGCCTATAAAATGAGTAATTATGTCACTGATCAAATTATTTGGAAGAAATTATCAATCAAAGCAACTAAATCACAAACTATGAACATCTGACATATCAGTAAGTAAATAAATCAATTAATAGCAAACAGCATTTATCAAACATAATGAATATGAAGTAGATAAAGGTAAATAACAGATTGTGAGTTGAGAACAAGGAAAGTTGAAAACAGTCTCAAACAGTCGGAGTTCTCCCAGAAACTGATGATGAAGTCATTTTTACGGTCTGCTTGATTCACCTGCTTCCTTCTCCTTCTCCTTCAGAGGCGGAGTCTGTGAGAAAAACACAACTTCAGTCAGTCATCTCACTGGAACACATTATGAATAAGTCCTGAGTCAACAGTATTTATGTGTATATTAAATTTATTCAGCTGTGGAATCACAACAGCATCATAAGCAACGCTGATGAATGACAGAGTTCAAACAGCTGGTTAGTATGTCAGTCTCACTCACAGTCAAGGCTGATGGATCAGCTACAGTCAAAGTCAGCTCCTAATAAAACATTACAAGTGATGGAGCAGCGCCCTCTAGTGGCCTCTGTGCTGATCACATGTCAGTCAGCCTCACAGTGGTGAAGAAACTGAAGGATCCACAAGTCATGTAAAAGATTTGTGTTATAAACTGGAATAGAAGATTGATAGATTTACCTCTGATGGTGGAGTTGGAGTTTCTTCTTCCTGCAAAGCATTTCACACAATGAGTGATGTCAGAAAACACATGAAATTGTTGTCACTAAATCCCTTCTATGATTTTTTTAATTTTATGTTCTCATTTCTACCATGTGTTCTATTACAGCTCCGTGGAAAAAAAATAAAATAATAATAATCATTTGTTGAACCATACTCAAGACAATAATAATGCTTTACACTTCAGGTTAAAAACCATGATCATCCTCTAATCTAAGCACATGGTTACTATGTGAGTATCTATATTGTAACTTACATAGTAGTTAGTATGTAAGTTACAATAGTATAATATTCAACAAATCCAGAAACACTATCAATTATTACTGACATCATAATAAATTTGTATCTATAAATAATAAATTAATGAATAAATAAATAAAACCTCAAACAAAGAGCTGCTCGGCGTTCCATGTTGGTTGGGGGTGTTAATGGTGTTGCTCCCCTCTGGCTGTGCTGAGCTCTGTGATTCCTTATGGGTAGTAATAAAAAGTCTATTAACTCAACTTTAATGCTGTACACAATTTACATTCACATTATAATCTATTTAATGTGAGATGGCTGCAGTGACTGAATATTTGCTACCAGGCTGCATTTAAACTGATTCCTTCATGAGTGTTTGTATTTCTATGTAGACAGTCTCTCCAGAAGAGCCACACACAGTCACAGGAAGTGATAGATGGAGAAAACAAAGCGAACATATGTGTGAGAGTGACAGAGAACATGCAAACTGCTCCCACAATCAAATCAAATCAAATCAAAATATACTTTATTGTCCCTGAAGGGAAATTTACATCGATACAATACATTCAGAGTATTCAGAGTTTGTGTGTGCACATATACAGTAAGTACTGTGCTATAAGCCTACTGCTGGCATATTATATTATATTATATTATATTATATTATATTATATTATATTATATTATATTATATTATATTATATTATATTATATTATATTATATTATATTATATTATATTATCCCTACTTGACAAACACCAACACATGGATGAAAAGCTGCATTCCTGCTGTGTAGTCTACTGTGTCCTGCTCATATGAGCTTCATGCTTCAGGAACTGGGAGACTGGTCATGGTTGAGTTAAAGCTGAACAGACCATAATACAGAGATATTCTTCATGAGAACCTGGTTCAGAACATTCAGGACCTCTGACTGCGCTGAAGATTCAACGTCCAACAGGACAATGAGCTAGAACTCACAGCCAAGACAACACAGAGTGACTCAGAGACGACTCTTCGCCAGTCAGACCTTCTGAATCAAACTGCTCTGGAGAGACCTGGAAATGGTCCACAGCCAGCCTGACAGACCCTAAGAGGAACTGCAAAGAATCCCCATTATGGGCTATTGAGTGAGCAGTGAAACATAATTAAATGTTAAAAATGAAGTGATCTGAATACTTTATGAATCCCCTGTACATAGATGGAAAATACAGTTGGTGTCATTTGTTTCCTCTAGGTATAATATTATTCGGACATCTCCAAAAATATGCAGGTATTGCATGTCCCATAAAACAATTTTCATTTTGTCATTTATAACTATTTTAATGCAAAGAAACTGATGAAGTCATTTTTACTGTCTGTTTGATGGACCTGCTTCCTCCTCCTTCTCCTTCAGGGACGAAGTCTGTGAGGAAAAACACAACTTCAGTCAGTCATCTCACAGGAACACATTATGAATAAGTCCTGAGTCAACAGTATTTATATATATGGGTCAATGACGTATAAGGATTTTCAACAACTCAATTTTAGAATAATAAAAACAAGCATATCTAATGCAGTAGTTCAAACATTCAGAATGTTGTGTACCTGACAATTCATATCACAATTTGAAAGTGATTTTAGTGGGTTTTTCAAGATTAATTGGCACTGGCCTTAAAAAAAAGTCATGTGGTGCGACCATGATTCATCTTGAAATATCTTATACAAATAAAAGATCATCATTTACAAAAATGTATTAAAAAATAATGCAAATACTTTGTTTCCAAACACTTTATATTACTGAAAACTTGTAAAAAAAAAAAAAAAAAAAAAAAAATGTGAAGCGTGTTCAGTAAATTAATTTATTTCAAGATGAATCGTGGTCGCACCACATGACTCTTTTTAAGGCCAGTGCCAATTAATCTTGAAAAACCCACTAAAATCAATTAATTTCAAATTCATAATATGGATCTTCAGGTACACAACATTCTGAATGTTTCAACTACTGCATTAGATATGCTTGTTTTTTTATTATTCTACAATTGAGTTGTTGCAAATCCTTATACGTCATTGACCCTTATATTAAATTTATTCAGCTGTGGAATCACAACAGCATCAAGGCTGATGGATCAACTACAGTCAAAGTCAGCTCCTAATAAAACATTACAAGTGATGGAGCAGCGCCCTCTAGTGGCCTCTGTGCTGATCACATGTCAGTCAGCCTCACAGTGGTGAAGAAACTGAAGGATCCACAAGCCATGTACAAGATTTGTGTCTTTATTATTGGCCAGAAACTGGAATAGAAGATTGATAGATTTACCTCTGATGGTGGAGGATTCTGTTCCCTGTATATAGATGGAAAATACGGTACAGTTGGTGTCAATTGTTTCCTCTTGGTATAATATTATTTGGACATCTTCAAAAATATGCAGGTATTAAGTCCCATAAAACAATTTATATCATTTTGTCATTTATAACTATTTTAATACAAAAAGTGATTAAACAGTTAACAAATACAACATCTAAACCAAAAATCAAACTGAGGCCAAGAGTTTACCTCATTGTTTTTCCCTCCCTGGTCAGAAGATGAGGATCCAGTATGTTCGTCCATTATATTGTCAGCAATCTTAAAACAGTCTTCCCATTTCATTGAATCCAAGCAGGCTTTAAGTTTTGACTTCATATCTGCTTGTATTTTTTCTTTCAAAGCTTCTTCTAGTAGATTTTCCTCCTCTTGCAAAATTATCTCGTTAATTCGATTTTGTTCCATACAACATTTACATAAAGCTTCTCGGAAGCAAAGTGCAATTCGACATAGTCCTATGCAACATTTACATAAATCTTTTCCAGAGCACTGTGCAATTCGACCTAATCCCTTGCAACATTTACATAGATGTTCTTTGGCACTACCTGCAATTTGACATAGGTCTGTGCTACATTTAGATGAATCTTCGTATTGTGCAATTCGATCTAGTACTGTGCAACATTGCTTATCTTTTGAGCATTTTAACGATGTCACTAGTGATGTCAAAGAGGCAAGAAGTATGATGCAAATGAATAGACCCAAGCCCTGCATCTGAAAAAGAAGCAAACAATAATATTCATCACAATTGTATTGTGTAAGAACTACAATTTAGATTAAACTTGAGTAGTATTAAAATACAACAGGGTATTAAGAAATTGAAAAGGTTTAATTTTCAAACATTTGAACTACAGATGCTCGTTTCTTTTTCTTTCTATTAAACTGATAAGGAGAGGTGTGTTGAGGTAATGAACAGCACAGCCACCAGAGGTCAGTCTCTACTCGTGGAACAATGGATACATTATAAGAGCAGATTGGAGAACTGCTATTCAACCTATCAGTTGATTTTTCCCAGTGGTCACTCGGGGTATTACAGCTAAAACATCCCTCTGCAAACCTAAACAGACCACCATTGTAAAAGACACTTCTGTAAAACTGCTGACTCAACATCTCGAACTGCAGACAAGCTCATTAATGACTCTACTATGAATTTTTGATGGATGTTATATATTTTACACTTATAAAACTTAAAGGTTTCATATTTGTAAAACTTGGAGCTGAGAAAAACAATTTAAAAATCTGTGACATCATCACAATGTTAAGTCTAAGGGCCATTGGGGGGAAACTACGTACATTCAGTGGACAGACTGATGTGTTGGTGTCTGCTGTGACAACGAGTGTAACTCCGTGTGAGTAAGACTAGTCTAAGATGGTTAACTGCACAATAGCAGCCAGGGGCGATTTTAGACCCTTTTTAGGGGTGCTCTAGCACATTTGATTTCAGCACCCCTAAAAATAAATAAAATATCAGTGTTTCCCATTAATCATATAGACTGTGGCGGCTCACAGTCTATATAATACACCTGTGTCTCTGTCTCTGATGAACACGGAGGGCTCAGCTCCGCTCCTGCTGAGACAGAGCAGAGGATGAGAGACTAACGTTAGCTTCAGTTATAGTTTGCTGTCATTTTTCGTCGCTGCTCTCCGGTTACTACTTTATTCCTCCTCGCTGTTCTGTGTAAAAGGTCCAGACACAGAAAGGGGGGACTGAGTTGCCCCGCAAGTAAGCGGCTACAGAGGTAGACACAGAGCTGGTGTTTCAGTTTTATCGAAAGATGCCACTGACTGAATTTGAAGACAGTCTGTTTCAATCACCAGGAGTTATTAAGGCCTGGAAATGTCAAAAAACTGCATCAAAATTGCGAATTAAATACAAATTGGCTCACTTCCTGTTGGAAGTATGACTCTAAGAGGTTTTTAATGCATTTTAGCATGATACATATGAATACTCCGTTTTAATTTTTAAAAAGTGAAACATTCTAGGAGATGCCTTGGAGCCGTTTGCTACACCAATGCCCAACATCCATAAAGGCCTTCAAGTCTCACACCTTCAGAACCATGTATACAGTTTCATTAGTTTGTAAGCATCCTTTGCCCCTCAAAAAAAGTCTTGTGTATCATGACGAACAAAGTGTTGCCATGGTAACAGACTTTGACGTATCCTCAAAAGCTTCAGTATCATCCTCAAGGTCCTACTACTTAGCTGTCTAAATTTTAGGTTGATCTGGTTAACCTGCTTGGAGTATTTAATAAAAGAATGGCGCATATGACTTCCTGTTGCCAGTAGGTGGCACTACAACTGAGTGAATATGGGCATGTAAATGTTTTCAGGCCCAGACTCTCATAAAACATACTAAATTTGGAAACGATGGGACAATGTTGAGTCAAGTTATAAGGCTTTGTTTTTGTAAAGGTGATTAGTATGAAGTCACCATTTTCAAAAAACTGCATCATTAACATCTTAAGGATTTTCAGAGCAAATTTGAGGTTGATCTGTTCATTCTGCTCGGCACAGGTCATAAAGAAACAGAACATGTAACCTCTAATATAAGGTGCCAGTAGGTGGCGTTATGACTATGATTCAATATTGACACATAGACATGTTCATGGCGGGACTCATCATGCCTGAGAAATCTGGGGCTGATTGGACATAGTATGTATGAGTTATAAGGACTTCCTCTTTTATGGTGAAAGACCGTAGACACCCATTTCTGCAAAGCATAAAAATCTGGTACGTGTGCAAATTTTCATGGACATTTAGGCCCTCCAAACATTCATTCATTTTGAAAGAACAACCATTCCTACAGATACAATAGGACTGTGCACCATTAAGTGCAAAGGCCCAAATATAAAATATTAAAGAAAGAAAAGAAAACCTACTCTTGAGTCATTTTTCAGTTCAGCGATGATTGCTTCTTCCTCAGGTTTGATATCTCTCTCGTCTTTGCAGGCTAACTGTAACTGTTGCTCAGACTGATCGTTCATGCAGCAAACCCACCATTCTCCATCGATGAGAACAGAGACAATCCACAGCAGACCAACCAAAAATCCCTGTAAAGTCTGAGTCCATAAAGAACAACAAAGACGTGTTTCGCGTGTTGACAAAAAATATCTGCAGTATCTCTGAAATGCCCGGTCTTTCCAGAACATTAAGAGAGATAAGACAAAAAATGGCAGAGCCATGTACGAATTGCACTGAGAATTTTGTGACTTGCAACTGCAGGCAAATTCATTACTTAAAACAATATGATAGGAAAAAATAAAAATGACAGCAACACAGATGTTAGCAGTTGAAGAAAGTTTGGTAGAAATATGTGCCAGTGCTGTTTGGAAACTCTCCATCTTGAGTCTGCTCCCACCTACAGCCTGCACTGAATAAGAGCTTCAAGTGTGTGTGTTCAAGTTAATATTCAGGTTAGAATACTTTCAATTTCTGTTTACAATGGAAACAATAGACAGAGGGGAGGGGCAATGCTGTACAGGCTTGATTCACTGTCTGCATTTCTCTGTTTAGAGCTCTTTTCTCTGACTTATGTCATGCATTGTTTCTGGTCTCTCTCTGACATGCAGGAGTCCTCTGCCCTGCCCCCGCTAAGAGCAGAGTGCTGAATGATCGCTGGTTTATTAAAAGTTTATTCATATAAAAGTATTGCATGTCCACCAAAATTGACACTGCACTCGCTGTGTTCCCCAGCAATGAAGCCGCTAAGTGTGAAGTCAACTGCATAAATGATTAAAAGATATGTGAATGACAAACAGACAGATTCCTTGCTTTTTATAGAGATGTGTTAAAATGAGAGCACAGATTATTGTACACAACAATGTACAATGTGTGAAAAAAAAAGAATCTCTCTAACACATTTGTTTTGTTGTAGTGTAATTAAAAAACTGCACAGACAAAGCAAATGTGAAAGTGATGCAAAGTACACTGATGAGAAAACGCATACTGCAGGTTCACATGTAGCTTATTATAGAGGAAGTAAAAGTAAACCACACGTATCTGTGGTGGTGGAGTGTGCTGAACTGTGCAGCACTTCTGTCTGCAGTGCAACAGCTTATTCAGACCAAACGTGTCAGGTCTCACGTATGAAAACAAGCTGATATCCTGAAACACAATCTGTAAAAGATTGATTAGAATGAATAGACGCACGCCTGCTGCCCTCATATTCGGGCGGGAGCTCCAGACACCAGTCGACTTGGTCAAAGGATGGCAGGAAGGCTGACCCCTTGGGGGGGGCTATGTAACGACCAGAATGGGGGGCAGTCACTCTGATTGAGACAATTTGAGCTGGTTAGCACAAAGGCTCATGGGACTGTTAATGTTCGAGATGAATCATGAAAATCATGTTGTAGTGAAGTTGTGTGCACGTTTAATTGTGTTATGTGTTTTTCCAGGTTATGTGACCATAAATAGTGTTAAGTTTGAGGTGTAAGGGACGCAGGAGTTGCAGAAATCAGAAATCTGTCTCACTTTGCATTCTTCCACGTGAGCTCGTATCAATATGATCAAGCATAACACATTGTTATTCTACTTATTCCATGATAGATAATTGATTATCATCAGAATGTAAACATAACATCAATGTAACACTTTCTCACATTAAGTAAACATTCTCATACCAACATTTGTGTTTATGAAAGGAGAAAGTATTATGACAGTTCTTTAAATATCCATTTATCTGTGCTTGCTGTGATAACTGTGATAATGGATGTTTTCTTTAGGTAATCCATATTGATATAAGTAATTGGTATTGTGTTTAAAACCATACTATTGACCAAGAACTTTTGTATGAGTTTTAACACTAATCCTCACTTTCATGATCTGTGTTGAGAGAGGTGGAACTTAGGATGTGTCTTTTAATTTATGACCATGGTCTGTGTGACTCTCATCTGATGGTAGAAAAGGGAGTGAAGTCTCTCTGATAAGTTATGACATCTAAAGGAGACACCAATATCTGTCTTACATTACTTTTATGTAGTTCTTGTCACTTTGTGGAATGTTAATGGATCTTTGTTTGTCCAAGAGAGAGACCAGTCAGTCTCTATATCAAACTTGGTCCAATTTACTCATCTCAGGGTCAAAGGTGACTCTGACCAGATGATGTTCTGAGCTGTACTGATGCTGCGTCGGTTCATTGTTATTACATGTCTCAGAGTAGCTAATGCAGGCAGCAGGAAGGTAAAACTATTCTTTGCTGTTTGTATCTATAGACAACATGAAATAACCTACCAACTAAAATAAACCACATATATTTAACAGATTTAAATAATCCTATGTATGGCACCTTTCATATGAGAAATGCAGTACAAAGTGCTTCACAACGAAAAAAATCACATAAACCAAGTGCTTCACAGGAAAAGGATAGAAAAAAACCCATAAATGTAATATATAATGGAAAATAAAATAAAAACCCACCCAACAGAAAGTATTTCACCCTGTGTATCCCTGATATCTCTTAAGTCATAAGCAAACAGAATCTCCTTTTTCCTGACGGACACAAACTCACCACTGATCGATTGATTAACCGAAATAAGCTTCTTTATAATTACCCCAGAACATCTTCACACTTGGTAGTGATGTGAGTGTAAAAAACACACATCAGTGTCTTTCATCAGATCTACAAACCACTCACCTCAACACCCATTTAACATGAGAATGAAAAAAAGAATCTCATTTGATATATACAGTTTAATTTCCGACTTTCTGAGCCACAACTCTTTTCTATGATTGAGGGTTTTCTACTTACAAAACAAGCAAAATGTGTAGAAATGTCTGTTCAGTGTTATTTTGCTTGATAATAATTCCTCTTCAAACTCATCAGACATGGATATGATGGGAAGGTTTTCCATTTCAAATACACAAAGGATCCAGTTTGGTTTCAGTACTCTTATTATCTGTGTAGAGTGTTGTGTTGTGTTGTGTTGTATGATGATTTAAGATGTTTTAGGAGTTTCAAACAGTCACAGGACAACAACATGACTTTGCCAAATTTATTCAGAGAAATCCATCCAACAAGAGTCTTTCGCGCCTGGATAGCAGGGGCTTTGAGTGGTGAATAAATGATTGTATAGCTGGTTTTATTACATCAGTACAGTATATAGTTAAGGAAAAATCAAAATCAAACTGACACAAAATATAAAGATTGCTAAATTAATTCCACAAAGATTCATCAGGGTTCAACACCTCATGAGTAGATCATCTTAAAGAACACCCGAGATACAGAAGCAACAGAAGATACATGGATAATGTAATTAAAGAGACAGGATGATAAACTGGATTTAGGAGTCACTAATAATATTAATTATGTAAATCACAACACTTTTGTAACAGTCTTAATCAAGTCTTGGGAAAGTAGTTGAAGTTTTTTTTTCTTGTGCCGGTCTTTTTTTAGTTAATTTTTTTGTCTCGTTTTTTCTTTTTCTTTTTTGCCTGGCCCTAATACTCCGTCGTAGTAGAATCCTACTTGATAATATAATAATGATTCAAAAATTTAAAAAAGACATAATGAGAATTAAACTGAGCAAAAAAACATGTTAACCATAAGATGTAGAATCCTACTTGATAATAATCAAAAATAAGATCAAATAAAGTGAAAATAAAATACACAACATGGAGCACATAAAAGTAGCCTAGAAGTGAGTTAGCTTTGGTCACTATGGATTTTTTTCTACTCAAAATAATGCTATATGTGAACAAAATTAACTTGTTTATCGGTGACTTTGAGCCAGCATATGTATGTATGTTGGTATGCAGCATTTAAGAAATTTGCACAACAACAGAATAGTTTGTTTTAATCCATAACATTCATTTTTGAAATAAAAAAGGAAACAACAATGCTTTTATGGCCGCATCACTTGGAATCATTAATGCATCAAGGACCATCCCAGCCTTTGATAAAGCCGTGGCCGATGTACAGCGATGGCGAAGTTTGACTCACTCTGACTTACTCCAAGACACTGCAACATACAATGCTTGCTCCAAATTAAATAAAAATGAAAGCTGCAAGCAGCGTTAACGGGGCCTCGCTCCCCCGCCCCACCCCCAACAGTCAAATTACATTTTCCGTACTGCAACGCCCAACAGGAATAACAGAGGCGAAAGATTTTGATAACTTTTCATCTTCAAGGTCTGAGGATGATACTGAGTGAATTTGAGTGTTGAGTCAAATCTGTAGTAATGAGTTTGTCAAAGTACGAGGCGTGGGAATGGGAAATAACGCAGGCAAAATCGCAAATTTAAATCAAAATGTTGGACTTCCTGTTGGACTTAGGGTATGGACCCAAGAGGCTTTTTTGTGCCTCTGGTCATGATACACATGCATACCGAATGCCGTTCATGTAAGTGCATGTAGGAGGCGGGGCTTCAAGTTTGAGCCATCAAACTGTGGAGCCATCTTGCCAATTGAAAGGCCCAGACCCATATCAGAAATCGATATTCATGACTCTTGATGAATGTGCAAAATTTGGCGCGTGTTGGAGTTTGTCAGTACGTAAAAAATGGGAAAAGGCATTAAGGGGCGCTACTGAGCTGTTGTGCCACGCCCAGGGGTTGTTGTGGTATCAAACTAAAGTACTCACTATGACCTATGATTCCTGAAAATTTCATGAAGATCGAAGAAGATTTTTTTGGTCACATGATCCAGCGTTTAGGGGCGCTATGGAGTTCCTACAGATTCAATAGGCCCTAAATAATAAAAGTTGATTTAGATGTAAAGAAAAAACCCCAAACAAAACTGAAAGGTGATCAAAGCAATCATATTTTACTACCACCACTTCTATTGGTCTACGTTGTGAATGGCCTCCGTCTTCTTCCTGTCACTAACAGTCATACAGTATATGTTAAGGCACAAGAAGCTGTCAAAGTACTCAGACTAAAATATAACCTCAATCAGAATATGAGTCCAAATACATTATTATCACAATAATCATTGAGCAGGTGTCTCCTCTCTCTCTCTCTCTCTCTCTCTCTCTCTCTCTCTCTCTCTCTCTCTCTCTCTCTCTCTCTGTCTCTGTCTCTCTCTCTCTTTCTTTTTCTCTTATTTTATCATTTCTTTCAATGAGTCCTTGATACTCAGGTACTCAGGAGTGTTTATATCTTCATGTTTGTCTTGATTCACCCACTCCATCATCCGTTCCTTCTGATTCTGATCGATGAGTCCCTGCCGGCTGTACGCTGTCACAAGATTGGTGAAACCGGCCTTGTAGTAGCCCCTGGTACCTTCCTGTGACATGAGGTTATGAGGTGGTCTTCTGGCTTCACCTGGAAGTAGAATAATGTGTGAAATGAACAGTAAGAAATGTTTAAATATTGCGTGATTATGGTTGTTCATCCCAAGTGTGCTCTATTATTAAGTGTAGGCTCCAAAATACCGTTTTATTAGTTTAATGCCACTTTACTTCAGTAGGATTTGAGAGTCTGAGTGGCTGGTGTAACTTATAACAGCGTAACATAATGATAACATGATTATCAAGTTCCAAAACTGTAACTTGAAAGGCAGCAATTGGGAAAGTGATGAGCCTCCTAATTTGATGAAGGATTATATTTTATCCTCTCTTCTCTTCACTGAAGCATTAGTATGTTAATTTGTCAGAAACCATGTCAGCTAGGTCTTACCTAAATCAGCCAGCAGTTCCTGTGAGGTTACAGGATGAGCCAGAATCATAGACTGTTTCAGCATTCTCTCCACATCTCCACTGACGAGGCTTTCTGCTATCAGCTCCCTGTGAGATAAGAGGAACACAAAAACACCACCTACAGGTCAAGTTCAGGATCATCGGCTTAATCTGGTTGAATAACTTTTGAATCTAATGTTTACCGGCTCTTCTTGGCATAGTGACTTGAGGCAGTGGTGAGAGCACATCTGTGATCTACGGCCAACACCTCCATGGCAACAAGATTACGCCCATTATTATCATCCTTAATGCCCTCTATCATTTCATAAAGTTTTGGATTTCTATTTTTGAGCTGCTCCTGTAGTTCAGGTTTGTCTTTTATCCTGTTCCAAGCTTGGCCAACGGAGTTCTTGGGAGGAATGTGGTCTGCATTCGCTGTTCGACTGCTGTTGTTGTTGTTATCAGATCTTCGAGCACCTATGAAACTGGAAAATAAAAATATTTTTCTGTTAAATCCATGGTATTTATGCCTTTACTTAATCTTAACTGTATGGATATCAAATAATTGAATATCAGTTATATTTGAACAAATTAAAAACGTTCTGTACTTGATTATGTGACCAGTTCAGAAAAACAAATATTCGAAAGTATTCTGGTGTCTCTCTTGTGAAATGATTAAAGTGACTTACCGTTTGTATTCTCCTACAGATCCAAGTTTATAGCTTTTGATACTGTCATATTCATCAGTTTTGACTGAGCTGATACTCTTCAAATATTCCTCATTGGTAATAAGGTCAGGCTCTTTTGGCTTCGCTCCTCCAGTGATGGCGTATTTTCCAGGGTTTTTGTGGGAGTCGTCATAGCCTTTCTGAAGCTTAAGAGTCGGTGCGTACGCAGCAAGGTTTTCTTGAACCTGTTAAAAAAAAAGTTTTTTAATATGGTGATTTACAGGAAAAACATCTTTAAACTCAAAATACAGGTAAAGTTAATCGAATATCATCTTTTCTGTTGCTTCCATTTTTAATATTTCTATCTGAGTTAAGAACATTTTTTTACAAAAACGATACAGGATATTGTTCCTATAGATGCTACAGGTCCGGTTTCCAAGCTGATAAAGACTTACAAGTGAACAAAATCATCAGTTCCTTAAAAGCTCCAAAGGTAGAAATGTGTTCCAATTTTACATCATTTTTGTTAAATCACACAAAGATGTTTTAACCCCCTACATTAATTAACTTGACAACTCGTTTCCTGATGACTGGAAATGTGCCATTGTCACACATATTGGGGGTATTCTCAAGAGGAAAATGGGGGGCACCAGACCCAACAACAAAGAAAAGCTGACAGCAAGGATCAAGGAAATCTGGGCTTCCATAACTCCCAGGCAGTGATTAAGGCAAAGGGATTCCCAACCAAGTATTGAAGATTGACATATCGTTTTGAAAGTACCATATTTTGATTGATTTGATGTGATCCTAATTTCTTTCTTTTTTTTCTGCAAAAACTGAGAAGTAAATAGTGATTTCTTCACAGTATTCTAATTTTTGTGGGTTTTATGAGCTGGAAGCCCAAATCATGTAAAAATCAACAAATAAATACTTGAAATCGTTTAAATTGTGGGCCCTCAATCTATAATCTATGAAAGTTTAACTTTTTGAATGGAATTGTGGAACTTAAACAACTTTTCCATGATATTCTAATTTTTCGGAAAGGGTCTGTAGATAAGATAACGTAATATTGTTCAGCCCGTTTTAACTTCCCAATTCAGAGCACTGGCTCAGATGTCTTTGTACTTATCTAGTAGGATACAGTGTGTTAAAGTTCGTGACGCACTATACAGTAACATGAAGTGCACAATAGGTGTTTCACGGGGGTCAGTGTTGGGTTCCCCATTATTTAACTTCTTATTTAACCTATATATTAATGATCTCCCTGATGTAGAACTGCAAATGTAAGCAGATGACACAATGTAATGCAATAACAGCTAAGTTAGCAGCTGCTAAGGCAAAGGATCACACACTGGCATGTTCAATTATGTCTGAGTCTAAATGTAAAAACATGAAAGATATGTTTTTCTCTCAACCTCCTAATGATATTATGAACAAAGTATCCAAGTTTCTATTTTAAACTACACCTTCAGTAAAACATTTTAATAGGAGACCTCCTCTGTCCATGCCCCCGATACACTCGCAGCACTCTTCCCCCTGTGTTCACGCAGTCACATTACATAAAATGTTATCAACGTCAAACATGGATACTCACTTCATTTTTCACTCTCTCACGAAGTTCCACAGCAGCTCCTTTAAGATCACTTGGGTCACTTCCAGTTGCTTGTACAACTGCATGATAGAGACAATTCTGGTTCTTTGAGTTCACTTTGACCACTTTACCATCATCTTGAACAATGTCAAAATGTCCGCTGTAAGCTTGAGGCTTTCCTTTGACCAACGACAAGAAACTGCTTTTCCTGAGAAGAAAAAATTAAATATCGGAATGTAAACTTTTGATCCACAAATATCACATTATACAATGTTTTGGTACTTTATCTGAAAACTGCATAGAAGTCAGTGAACCTACTCTGGTGGCTGCAGTTCTTCTGCTTGTTTTGTCAGCTGTAGCGTGATGTTTCCAGCAGACTCATCTGTTCCTTTGTAATGTTCATCTGAGAGTTTGTTTCCATGCTCATCAATTATATTGAGGCTAATCCCTTTACCTTTGAGTAAGCCACTTTTTGTGAGCACAATAATGTCAAAACCTGTAGCAGGGTGATCTACATTGCTTATGTCTTCCATGTAATTAATTAAATCCTTCTGTTCCTCCTCTGCAAGCAAATTCTCAGTTTTGCGACTGACTGCTCTCATGTTGTGTTTGTGTCTCTGGTCATCAAAAAACTTTTGAGTTTTTTGTCTGCCCATTATGTTGCCAACAGCTTTACCAGTAGCACTGGTCAACTCGCTTTTAAATGTCTTTGTCAAACAAGAGGTCATATGTCCAGAGCAGGCCTTGATAAATGATTGGGAAACACTGTCTGCAACTGTGCACAGAATTTTGTCTTTAACACGTTGCACATCTGGTAGATTGTGTCGTCCATCTTGGTCGTATTTCACTGCGTCTTGCTGAAGCTCCTCCATGTCTCTCAGTAACTTAGGAACAAAAGTTTCATCAATTACCTTTTTTGTAGGAACAGAACTCAACATTTCAATGAAATGGGCACTGCAATCTGCAACCACTAAGGATAACTTGGCACCAGTATGTTTTGTTTTGCCCAAAAGTTCTGTTGCTCCATTGCACACCTCAGTGAGTTTACCGATAACTTCATGCACTGTTGTGCAGTCCATCATTAGGTCAGGAATTACTTCTTCAGTTAATAAAGCAATTGTTTTATTCATTTCTTTCTCATCCAATTTGCCAATCTTGAAGTTATCTTGCTGCAAGGCTGCTTTTGGGACTTGTGAGCAGATGAAGTCATTGATGGCTTTAACCAAGTCAAAGTTCTGCTTCACTGCTGAAGTAACAATATCCTTAAAAGCTGAACTCAAAATCTTTTCAAAGATCGCCTTCAGGCCTGCATCAACTGCATGGTTCAAACCAGTGACCACAGCTTGCTTCCCTATTTCCTGTACAGTGTACTTGGCAGCATGTTTGAGGTTCTGCTTTAAAGCCGTTGAAGATGTCATCTTTTTCATCGCACTTCCAAAGGTCTCTTTACCAATGGAGGAGATGGCAGACTGAGCGGTTCCTTTGACAGATGAAAACATATGTTTTCCTGATTTGATGATATCAGTGGCAACAGATCTGAAGGTCTTAGTACCATTAAGCAGCGATTTTGTTACCTTGTACACTGAAGTGACAGCTTTCTTGATGGTGCTGAATCCGGCAGTAAGTAAAGACATACCAATGCTGATACTCTTGGATATTGCCCATTCTACCCAGCTAAATGTACCTGTGACCATGCCCTCTATTCCATTGATCATGTCTGATACTCCCTCACTTATCAGGCCAAGTCCAATCTGGGCTGCAGTGCCACATGATAAGGCGCAAACAAGAATTCCAGCCAACACCTGGAGTGCACCGATGAAGAAGCAAATGAGAGCATCAATAGAAAACTTGGGTTTCTTTTTCACCTCAAAAACAATACCAAGGCCATGCTCATAGAGTTCCAATAGCTCATTTGAGATGATGAAATCTTTTTCCTCTAACAACATGTAGACTGAACAGTCCTCTGTGATTGCATCACTGTTGTCTTTTTCCAGCTCCATGAGTTTCTTCAAAGCATTATCAATGTATGTTAGCCACGATTTGAAGATGTTCATTCTGGCCTCCATCTGACTCTGAAAGTTGTTGCTAGTTTTGTTGTGTGTTTTTTGTCTGTCAGTAACAGACATCTGACAAGCAATCATTGTGTTTGACGTTTCTGAAATATGAACATCTACAGACTTCTTAGCCTGCTCCAACAGTCGTCTGGCCTCTGCTTTATAGTCACCCTCAGCCAGGTTGATGGTGATGTATGCCTGGTTATAGAGTGCTACAGCTTTGTACAAGGGGTCAGCGTTTACTACTTCCTGCCAATAGGTCTTAGCTCCATAGTCACATTTGGATTTGTTTCTGCAGTGTAAGTTAGTCCTGAGAACGGCCTGCTTAATGTGATCATAGAAATTATCACTTCTCCCCTGCAGGAGATTTCCCTTAGTTTCATCCAGTGTCTTGATGAGGTCTGCCTGAAGTTCATGGATGTCATCATGTCTGTTGATATGCTCCTCATGAAGAGTCAGCCACAATGCCCATGCTTCTTTCAGAGCATTCAGGGCTGGCTGATAATCAAGCCTAGCCTGATAGTTTCTGAGATGATCAGGTATATTACTGAGCTTCCATTGTGAGAGATCTTTTCTTTCTTTCTCCGTGTAATTCATGTCAAAGTCCTTGAGGGATTCACAAAATGTGGAAAAAAGGTCTTCCTTCAAGTTTATTTCTACTAGCTCATCACTTTCCATGTCTTGTATACGCTTTACTTCGTACTCTTCTCTGAGCTGTCGCATTATCTCAACAGACTGATCTTGGTAAGCTGGTGCAAGATGATCCTGGTTCAGAACCATCTGGACCATGCCGGGGTTTCCTTTCCGAGCAGTACGACCAAAGATTTGTTTCTCCACTCTTCGATTGCGTGGGAAGTGTGTGAGAAGCACAAAGAGGCCACCGCATTCATTTACTTTTTCTTCAACCTTTATGTCTGTCCCTCTCCCTCCCAGGTTTGTGGCAATGATAATCCTCCCTCCACTGAATTTATCTTTCTCAATGTTGTGTCTCTCACTGATTGTGTACATTGTGATCTGGTGTGGCTTAAATCTCTCTTCGTCTTGCATTTTCACATGTAGCTCATTTGCTGTCTTCACATCTTCACATATCACCAGGACAACTTGTCCTCTACTTGCTGCTTTCCAGGCAGTCTCACATACAGTCTGGACCCACTGGTTATTGCCCCCAATCACCTGCATGGCTGGCAACTCAACCACTTTTTTATGACGATGAGCTGGAATAGTATAGCTCTTTGTTCCGTAATGCCTTTTCAGAAAGTCTTTGTCTGCATCACCACCCAATGTGCCAGAAACACCAAATATGCCATTTCCATTAATGTAGCGTTTAAAGTAATGGAAGTTAGACATGTAGTTGGTCACACTGGATAAAGGTGAAACTGCAAGCTGATGCTTCATCTCCAAGAACTGCTGGAGTCCATTACCCCACTTCTTGTTTTTCTCCAACACTCCGCTTGCTTTGAAGTCCACTGGAATGATGGCATCATACTGATGCTTGTCAGTATCACTGTCAACTGCTTTTTCAGCAGCTGGTGAAGTATCTATCATGTACTCTCTGCCCTGAGTCATCTCAATGGCCCTCAAGGCATTCTCAACAAACACTGGTAACTGATTTTCAACATATTCCCTCAAGAAATGAGGGACAATGATGAAGTTACCCTGTTTTTCAGAATCAGAACATTTGTCTGAATACTTAATACGGGACTTTACTGCACTCACAGTTGCTTCAATGAGAGATGATTCTGACATGATTTCACATGCTAATCCATTTTTAAGGAGTAACATTTTGACTATTAAGTCAGCATGTCTTTCCTCAGCCCCGTAACGCTTGGCTTTTTTGTTCTCCTCTGAATAACACTCAAAAGCCACACTGTTCTCCATTACTTCCTGAAATATGGTTAGAAGATCAGACTGTTGTGAAACTCCTATTTTCTTCATGACTTGTTCAATCGCTCTCCAGCTGGCATCCTGGAAGTCATCAGCTGTAATTTCTGTTTCCGTCTTACTCTCAGCTTGCCCAAACTTCTCAATATCCTCTGATGAAAAGAAGCCCAAATCCACACCTGGTAGTAAAATGTCAAAAGCTGAGAAGTTGTCAGATGCTTCCAGTCCCATAACAGCAGATGCTGCTGCTTTATGGAAGTGTTGGATCCTCGTTGCCCATTTTATCTCACCTGTGTCCAGCATTTCAATTGGTTGACAACTGGATGCCATTGTCCAAATATTGGCAATAATTTGGTCCATATGCCTCAAACCGGTGGCTTCATGAGACAGGAATGTCACTTGAACTCCATTATCCAAAGTCATGTAGTCCACTTCATCGACTATCACAAGCTCAAATCCTCTTGTTCCACGGGTAGTTCTCCTCTCAAACTCTTGTTTTAATGTGTCTGCTGCAAAAGCACCAACAGTGCCATACACAACTTGTTGTTTATATGCATTTTCTAATAACTTGTCTCGTTCCTCAGGGGAACATGCTTTTGAGCGGGCTGGTGGTACTACAGATGATGTGACACCCAACATAATAAAGAATTTCTCCCACTCCTCCTGGTCCCGTCGTGCAAGAATTGGAGAACTTGTCACAATGTCCACCTTTACTCCTCGAATAGCCTGGATTGTAGCGAACATTGCCAAGATACAAGATTTCCCTTCACCTGTACCAATCTCAAGGAGACAGCCTTTATTTTCCAGTAGGAGCAAAAGTAATGATGCCAACTGGGTCATTCTTGGAAAATAACCTGGAATCTCTTCTTCACCTTCCCTTTTTATTGTTGTGATGTCTTGCACAGCTACAGACATTCTAATCAACACTTCTTTCAGAGTATTGATATCTGGGTTTGCCAAATCAAGGGATCTGATCTTCACCTTGAGATCCTCTATATCCTGGTCAGTAAGATCCACCTCCTGATATTTTGGAAGTTCTGTTTCCATGTGTCTGAGCACATCATCGATCACTGTCAGAACATTCTCTGGGCACTGGGAGTCAGCGAGTTCTCTCAAAATGGTTTCAGCATCTTTGTTTCTTTCTTCTTCTACTTGCTGTTTTAGAAACTTTAGTGGCTCTTGCTCCTTCAGAGCAGAGAGAGTGAGGAGGCAGCCGAGCCTGTAGGTTTGTACCATGTGGAGGACTTGGGCAGTTTGATTGTGGTCTATTGATGAAGCTTTGCGAATGAAGAGGAATATCTCTGTTAGTGTCCAGATGTTATTGAACAGTATTTGACCCAGAATCTCCCTACTCTGTGGTAAAAGCTCTGAAATTGCATCAAGAATTCTCAAGAAAATGTTCTCAGCCAGAGTTGGATTTGAGACGTAAAGTTCCTCAACCAAACAGAAAAGGAACTCGTACTTCTTCTCCCAGTTAAGTGAAAGAACATTTTTGGTCTCGGTGATGTCCTGATGAGTCAACTGCAAAACTGCCTCAAGTATGGTGAGTTTCTCAGTCAAAGAAAGTTCCTCATATCCCACAGCCTGGTCAAACGTAAACTGAGACCACACTGAAAGCTTGTTTTCTCTGCAATATTGAGCTGTCAGTTCATTATGAAGTGTTTTAATCCGGTCCTCAAGCTCGCAGTCCTGCAAGTCTTCAATTTCTGTGATTGCGTATTTTGACAGAAGTTCTTTGAATTTCTGCTCTACATCTGCAAGCTACATTGGAAATGAACAAAAAAAGAAAAATATAGGATAGTGAATGCACTTGAATTAAAAATATACAGCAATGATGCATATTTGTAAGGTTTTTAAATGCGTTTTTTAAATGCTATATTTGCAACACGATTTCCTTCAATTGTAAAGAACAAGGGTCAGTAACCTATGATTTGTTTCATTCCTGGATTTTAAATGGCTCTCAAATATTACAACGTTGACAATAAAATAATATTTAAAAAAAGTCCTAAAAATTATTTTTTAAAGTAAGCTTTTGCTCTTATAAATGCTTCCTTTATTCAATACCAATTTCATCAAATCAAAGAAAAGCAATTTAAAAATCTGTGACGTCATCATAATGCAAAGTCTATGGGCAGAGTGGGAGAAACACAACTGCAGTTATTCAGTAGCATAACGCGGAAGCAAACCTGGAAGCTAGAAACTTGTTTTGGTGTATGGGTCACCCAAGCAATTCTTATTAGACTGAATGGGTGCACTTTTGGTCCGGTATCCAGCTCTTATAATACATACATGGTAAATTCTAGCTACTGATAGCCTGCATGTGAGGGGTTAAGGGAACATTGGAAAATGTACTATTTAAAGACTGTGTAAAGTGAATTCAGACATTTTCTTCTAAACACATTAAATACGTCATAAATGTATTTCTAAAAAAAGGTGTAAAAAGCATTTCAACCATTTAGATTTGAATTGTGGAGCTAGGCTTCACAAACTGTGTTTCAAGATTTCTGTGTCTGGATTTAATGGGCGGGTCTGAAAATCAATTAACCAATAGCACGGTTACACACCGGAGCATAAACCCGCCCCTGCTGCTGTAGAGGTATAAATACATTCAGCGCACACTACTACTACAGTCTACAGTTAGCCAGTTAGCTGAGTTAGCCGCCCAGTTAGCCGCCGAGTTAGCCGCCGAGCTAGCAGCAGAAAGCTCTCAGACCTAGCGTCCATGTTTCTGGTAGAGGTGGTGACTTTGATTGACAGGTGGCACTTGGTAGGGGGCGGGGCTTTAGCGAACTCGGCGGCCACGCCCACAGCGTTTGGGAGCAGAGAAATAGGCAGACTACACAACTTTGAAGCCTAATTTCATATATTTGGCGATTTTTTTTATGATTCAAATTTGGCAGGGTGGTTAACAACACACTTTTCTGTGGTATGTCAAAGAACACATTTATTTTTACTTTACACGGACTTTAAATTAAATTAGAGTACATTCTAGACTAGACACTGAAAAGTGTCTTGAGATAACTTTTGTTGTGATTTGTCGCAATATTTTTTGTATATAGTAGTTTCTACTGAGTCTATATGAGAAGGATTTAAGGGTAGGCACTATTCTCACTAAGTACTAAGAAAGACAGGCACATTTTGAATGGGCACTGCACTAGCTGATATAACTGGAGATTTAAAATGTTAGAATCAATGGTCACCACAATATAGAAATAGACAGATATTAAATACACCTGCAAAAACTGTACGCGACTGAGCTACCTGTGAAAACTCAAAGATTTCAAACATTTCACATATATTTAAAATCACATCTGTTGCTACAAACAAAAACAGCCATACACTTCTTTTTGCCTAATAGCTTTTATAAAGCCAAGCATGTGGAGGCACATAATATGATAAGGTGACCAAGAAGTGTTTACTGATGATTAGTTAACCAACAGTGAAACATGGACAATTGTGTTTCTAGCAATGTTCAACCAGCTCTTTTGAAAAATGCTTAAATTGTGATTATTGTTCCTGACCCTTGGTATAGATGTTGACTTTTGAACGTGTCCATATAAACAATAAATGCCATACCTCATTCCTCTCGATTGCAGCTGCATCATCTTCTATTTGCTGATGGAGAACATGTGTGCGCTCTTGATGATGCGCCTGACCTCTGAAGCTCAGTTTCTCACGAAGCTTCTCCCTCGACCGAGACAGTTTCTTTCTGGAGATCTCACTCTCTCTGTCTATCTCCTCCTGAATCCTTCGCTCCCGTTCCAGACGCTCCTGTCGTCTTCTCTCCTCTTGCTGTCTTCTCTCCTCTTGCTGTCTTCTCTCCCCCTCCAGTCGTCTTCTCTCCTCCTCCAGTCGTCTTCTCTCCTCTTGCTGTCTTCTCTCCTCCTCCTGTCGTTTTCTCTCCTCCTCCAATCGTCTTCTCTCCTCCTGCTGTCTTCTCTCCTCCTCCAGTCGTCTTCTTTCCTCTTGCTGTCTTCTCTCCTCCTCCAGTCGTCTTCTCTCCTCCTCCAGTCGTCTTCTTTCCTCCTCCTGTCGTCTTCTCTCCTCCTGCTGTCTTCTCTCCTCCTCCTGTCTTCTTCTCTCCTCCTCCAGTCGTCTTCTTTCCTCCTCCTGTCGTCTTCTCTCCTCCTGCTGTCTTCTCTCCTCCTGTTGTCTTCTTTCCTGTTCTTGTTGTCGTCTTCTTTCCTCCTCCTGTCGTCTTCTCTCCTCCTCCTGTCGTCTTCTCTCCTCCTGTTGTCTTCTTTCCTGTTCTTGTTGTCGCCAGTCATCCTCCTGTTTTCCTGTTGAAAGGATTGATGTGTTAAGTTTTGAGAACTCTGACTTTCTTTATGGTTCAATCTGTAGCTGAAACTACAGAAGCCCTAAAGGCAAGAGAGCTTTTTTTCATTGTTTTCTGGATCTAATATTCTCTCTTTTCATTTTCAAAAAAGCTTTGGTTGGTTAAAGTATTTTAGTGTGTCAGTATGTTTCACAGTAAATGTAATGTAATGTATCTTACATGTATGTTTAGAATTATCATGCTAGGATGGTCATAGAAGGCTAACGGTTACTGTCAGTACAGCTAACCGTAACGACAGATTTGCCCTGATTAAAATACATTTCTATCCAAAACAAAGACATGACAGTAATGTTAGAGAACATTTTCTTTAGAATGAATGGAGAAATTAAAAGTCACCAGGAAGAAAACATGAATGCTTTCAGTCATATTTAGAACATGGGGGTACGCTTATGCCCTCTGGTGGGGTATTACAAATACATTTTGAAAAATCCGGACACACACACACACACACACACACACACACACACACACACACACACACACACACACACACACATACACACACTTTAGACTTCAAACCAGACTTAGAAATTGGATCCCCAGAATAAAAACAAAATGTTCTTTCTCTCAGGGTTTCCATTTGAAACAGCCTAGTAATTAACATTAATAAAAAATTGTGACAACTCACCATAGTTGGGACACGTTGCAACATTATTTTCTGTGCTGCAGTGCAGCTGAAAGCATGAGCGGTCCCAGCTCTCTCTAATGGTGAAGGTGGGGCTGCCTTTGTGTGAGTTGAATTCATAAGACAAAGTATTCCCATTATGATTATAGAATCTCAGGTAAATGTAGCAGTGGACTGCCAGCCCCTCATCATACTGTGCATGACTGCCACTGGGTAGATGACTAAATCCCTAAGAGACAAAAAAAAAGATCACTCACTGGAATTGTAGAATCTCTGCACACATGAAAACAACAATTACACTCACATTAAGTGTTGATCATATAGAACATTGAAGATGCTGACTGTGCATTTTTAAATGAAAAGTTCAACACAATAAAATGTTATCATTACAGTGTATTTTGATTTCTTGGTCATGCTGTCGTTCCTGTAACAACAAACTTAATGTTGCATGTGGATCATCAGGGACCTTTGGTTATCTGGACACATGAAAATGGAATTTCAATACAAACGAGAAATTCCATGAAATTAAGAATTCTCCTCCTGCATTTAATTTTGACACAACTGTTTTGCACACAGATACACTACAAATATTCACTTGATGCTTGTTTCATTAATGCTGAAAGATTTATTTGACATTTTTCTTTGAAGTCTATGTCATGCACTTCAACAACATGAACAGTAAATAAACTTGTGATGTGTTACAAATCAACACATTCTCACTTGAAATTCATTGAATACAGCTCCACTTGGTGAAGAGCCACTCACATCACAACTCAGCACTCTAGTGATATATTTGCACATGCAAGGTTGTCTGATAGACTTCAACATCATGTCTCATTGTGCAAGCTAAAGACTGACAGGTGCTCTAGTACCGATACCTTTATGTGGTTAAATTGAGATTTCGAACTATTTTAAATTCTGCAAAATTATTATTTACCTGAGTTCAGATGTATTTCTCTTTATTTGAAATATTCCAACCTCTAGCAAAGTTTAAGGCCTTAAGAAGATGAAGGCTTGATTTAAGCATTTAACTAGGAGATGCAATTAGCCTGCATAGCATAGCACATATGTAGCCAATAAACTGGCACTGAAGGTTTATGAATAAAGTTTAGTGAACACATAAACTTACTTCAAACCTTTTTTTTCAGTCTGTTACAATACAATCAGCCTATAATAACAGCGAGACCATACCCCTGCACATTATTCAAATGAAATACTTTAAAATCTGATTAGAAGCTGATTTATGCTTCCACCACAAGATTTGTCTTTGGACCAGGCAGGGAGTTCTGGTCCTCTGAAATGAGGCCAACATGGAAGTAACTTAAAACTGCATTCTATCAAAAGGCCACCAGGGGGCGACCGTTTTGGTGTCAAAAGGACTTCTGTCTATATACAAGTCAATGGAGAATTCACCAACTTCTCACTTGATTTCTAACCTCAGTAAACGTTTTCAAAATGTGTTTATGGTCTCAATCGCTAGTTTAAAGCCTTCTTCAATGCAGTATGATGTTCATTTGGGACATTTTGGCCTCCCTGATTTTATATGTGACGATAAAGCAGGGTATGCATTAGGGCGTGGCTACGTCGTGATTGACAGGTTGATTGGTTCACAGGTTCAGGAGGGCGCCTCATGCTCCTCCTGATGCCCATATAAGTAGAATCCCTGTTTTTATTTTTCCCAGCATGCACCTGAAATTTTCAAGATGGCGCTGCTCAGATCCGATGCTATTGGCCTCGAGCAGCAGTCCACAAACCAATGGGTGACGTCACGGATGTCACGTCCATTTTTTATATACAGTCTATGCTTTGGACAGGTTGGGCCATCACCACCCTCCCACTCCATCACTCAGCACACAAGCCCCATATACAACACTAAATGCAACAAGGAGACATTATGCATATATGGGTACCCAATCTGACCCTTTTTTGTGTACTATTTTATCGTTATTAAATTATTATGATTTATCATTATTAGGGATGTCCGATAATATCGGCCCTCAGATATTATCGGCTGATATTTACTTAAGAATGCAATATCAGGAAGTATCGGTATCAGGTTTTTATAACCGATGTTTGTTCTGTAGACTTCAGCATTTCTGAGCCTGCATGAACGCAGCATGGGACGTTTACCGGCGCTTGATGACGTATAACAACAACAACACGCTAGACTCGTGGGTCTCTAACCGTGGCTAACTGTGGCTAACAAGTTCATAGCGTCCACCGCCATGAACACGAACACACAAACAGAAACAAGGTTTACTTCCTTGTTGTCATTTTCTCTGTTATGTTTTCGGCGAGTCGCCTCTGTGACGTCACCGTCAGAGTCCGGTAGGTCCTATCTGGGTCCTATCTGGGTCCTACTCTGCTGGAGACACAACAGCTGAGAGCAGCGAGTGAGAGGACTTTCCTATAAAAGGTCCCGCCTCCAGAAACGGGGCTTATGTCTGTGGTTTGGAACTATTCCAAGTGTGTCCTACGGATAGTAAATTTGTAATTTGCAATGACTGCAAAGCAGCATAATAAATATGGCAGCGCCATATCTGCACTTTTTTCCATAACTTAAATTGAAGTTGTTCTCTTATTTTGCACAGACAGTGTGCAAAATTCCTTGCACACTGTCTGTTGTTTAAGCTTTTCAAAACATTTGGAAAGCCATGTTGCATTTATGTTTGCATCCAGTGGGGCATCACAATAAAATTATTTATTGCATATATCGGTATCGGGTGATATCGGTATCGGAAATTAAGAGTTGGACAATATCGGAATATCAGATATCTGCAAAAACGTCAATATCAAGCATCCCTAATAGGGCTGAACGATTTATCGTTTTCTGATCGAAATTGCGATTTCAGACAACGCGATCATGTGATGTGTTTTTGCAGCGCTCCTGACTGATCCAGGATCTGTCGTGTCAACTATTTTACACATATATGCCGTCTCCCTACCATCCTGCCAAGCTCACCAATCAGAAGCGGCACGCCACTCGTGGACAGGTCACGCTAACCAATCAGTGTTAACCTACTCCTTAATTGTAATTATTCAGAAATGGCTTCAGCTGGACCAGAAGCGGAGTTAGGGGATTTAATCCCCAAGAAAAACAGCACGTCAGTCATTTGGGAGTATTTCGGGTTTGAGGCTGCAGACATGCACTAGAAACAGGTACTGTGCAAAACCTGTCGTGCTAAAGTTGCAACATCCAGCAGAAACACAACCAATTTATACCGGCACTTGAAAAATCACCACAGGCATTTGCATGAATAGTGCATGACGAAAAAAGTCAGGTGAAAATGATACTCAGGCCCACTGCAGCAAACAGACTACAATTACATCTTTTGCCAGTGTAGCTCCGTATGATAAGAGCAGCCTACATTGCCAAGGACATGGTGTCTGTTAACACAGTCACCAAAGACGGATGTAAAAACCTCCTCCACACGCTAGACAGAAGATATATGATTCCCTCCTGCACCTACACTACCGGTAAAAAGTTTTAGAACACCCCCATTTTTCCAGTTTTTTATTGAAATTCAAGCAGCTCAAGTTCAATGAATAGGTTGAAATGGTACAAAGGTAAGTGGTGAACTGCCAGAGGTTAAAAAAAAGGTAAGGTTACCCAAAACTGAAAATTATACAAAAACACTTAAAGTCCGTGTAAGTAAGAATAAATATGTGTTCTGAGTTTGACATACCACAGAAAAGTGTGTTGTAATGTAACAGGTTCGGATCAGGTGTGAATAATGATGAGTCAGGGGTTGTTTTCCTGCATTTATTTGCTCCTGCAGAAGACATAAAAACACATGTACCAGTCTTCTGGACTCTTTCTGCACTTTCTGCTCCCTCATCAATGCAACACAGCACTGTCTAATTTAATTGATTTTCTTTTACAATGCATAGAAATGCACTCTTATACTCTACTAAATAAAAACTATTAAAACAGACAGGAAAACACTTTGTTTTTAACTAATACATCTCAAACCATAATAACCAATATGGGAACAGTGACACCTAGTGGACAAAACAAAACACTGTATATGTGGGGTAAACACAGCGAAAATAAATACATTTAACAAAGGAAACATACCTGCAGAAGACATAAAAAGACATGTACCAGTCTTCTGGACTCTTTCTGCACTTTCTGCTCCTGAACAAGTAAAATAACAATGAGAAAATGTGTGCTAAAAGGCTCTGCAGCGCTGTCTGGTTTACATTGCGCAGCAGCCTGCCGTAGTACAAAAGGCGCGAAAACAAAAACATCCATGAAACGTATATTAATGGTTAAAACAACATGAAACAGCTACGTAATGTTAGCTGTATTTACATTATATAATACGCGCCAAAAATGTAAACATAAACAGATCGTTTTTCAAAGAAAACTGTTAAAAATCACAGCAGCAATTCCTAACACAACTTACCCTCATCAATGCAACACAGCACTGTGAGGAGCTGACGTGATGACCTACAGAAACCCAGGAGGTACAGAAAGAGGTGACAGCCAAAAAGGTAGTTTCCTCAGGAAACGCAGATAAAAATAACAATAAAATAGAACAACTAATTGAGATAAAATTCACAAATATTCAACAAAATAAATTTGAAAACAAAAATTAATAAAGTGCATTTTCCAACTCTGTTACATCAACCACCCTGCCAAATTTGAATGATTAAAAAAAATCGGCAAATATATGTAATTAGGCTTCGAAGTTGTGTAAAAGTCTGCCTATTCCTCTGCTCCCAAACGCTGTGGGAGTGCCCGCCGAGTCCGCTGAAGCCCCGCCCCCTACCAAGTGTCACCTGTCAATCAAAGTCACCACCTCTACCAGAAACATGGACGCTAGGTCTGAGAGCTTTCTGCTGCTAACTCAGCTAACTGGCTAACTGTAAACTGTAGACTGTAGTAGTAATAGTGTGCGCTGAATGTATTTATATATATATGTGTGTGTGTATATTTATTTGATTTTCAGACCCGCCCATTAAATCCCGACACAAAAATCTTGAAACACAGTTTGTGAAGCCTAGCTCCACAATTCAAATATAAATGGTTAAAATGCTTTTTACACCTTTTTTAGAAATACATTTATGACCTATTTAATGTGTTTAGAAGAAAATGTCTGAATTCACTTTACACGGTCTTTAGAAATGCAGGTCTTTCCTACAGAGAAATTGCGAAGAAAGTCAAGGTGTCAGTGAGCACAGTTTCCTTCACCATCAAAAAGCACTCAGAAACTGGGGGAAAGTCTGAAAGGAAGAGGACTGGCAGACCCAAAGCCACAACAGAGTCAGAAGACAAGTTTCTGAGAGTCAACAGCTTGCGTGACAGGCGGCTCACAGGACAACAGCTTCAAGCTTCATAGTGGTCGTATTAAGCAAGTCTCAGTTTCTACTGTGAAGAGAAGACTTCCAGTTGCAGGTTTGACAGGTTGCAGCTAGAAAGCCATTGCTAAGAGTCAGAATAAGAAGAAGAGGCTTGCCTGGGCCGTGAAACGCCACCAATGGACTACTGAAGACTGGAAGAAGCTGTTATGGACTGATGAATCAACATGTAACATATTCTGTTCATCACGCAGGAGTTTAGTAGCCGTCAAGTAGAAAGGATGGTTCCTCAGTGTGTGACATTAACTGTTAAACATGGAGTAAAAAAGGATGGTTCCTCAGTGTGTGACATTAACTGTTAAACATGGAGTAGAAAGGATGGTTCCTCAGTGTGTGACATTAACTGTTAAACATGGAGTAGAAAGGATGGTTCCTCAGTGTGTGACATCAACTGTTAAACATGGAGTAGAAAGGATGGTTCCTCAGTGTGTGACATTAACTGTTAAACATGGAGTAGAAAGGATGGTTCCTCAGTGTGTGACATTAACTGTTAAACATGGAGTAGAAAGGATGGTTCCTCAGTGTGTGACATTAACTGTTAAACATGGAGTAGAAAGGATGGTTCCTCAGTGTGTGACATTAACTGTTAAACATGGAGGAGGAAGCATGATGGTCTGGGGCTGTTTTTCTGGATCCAGGGTCGGCTACCACAGCATTCTGCAGCACCATGCAGAACCCTCTGGTATGCACGTAGTTGGTCAGAGGTTCATCCTACAGCAAGATAATGACCCAGAACATAAGTCCAAGCTATGCCACAACTACCTAAGAAAAAAAGACCAAGATGGTGAGCTTGAAAACATTTTTTCAATAAAAAACTGGAAAAATTGGGCTGTTCTAAAACTTTTGACCAGTAGTGTACTTCAACCATGTTGCCATCCAACAGCTGTATGTGGAGTGTAAAGAAAAAGAGTTGAAAAGTGTGAAGTATTACGCCACAACTATTCAAATGTGGTCAAGCATAATGACCGAGCCGTATCTTCGTTTGAATGTGCATTTCGTAAATGACAACTTCACGTTGAAAAGTCGCTGCCTGCAGACAGCATACTTTCCCACTGACTACACCGGAAAGAATATTGCCCTGGGATTGAGAGAGTGTCTCTCAAGCTTGGGTCTGAAAGAAGAGGACCAGACGTGCATCACAACCGACAATGCAGCAAACGTCATCAAAGCTATGGAACTTAATCAATGGACCAGACTTCAATGTTCAGTATAGTTTTTCTCTTACTGTTGTTTTTCTTTGAAGCCCTTACAAATACTTAGTTTGAATAATTAATATTATAATGATAACAGATTATTTATCATCAATATTAGATGATGAATACTGGGTTATGTGTTTTTGATCATTGATTTCCTTACTGTTGTCTATTATATGGTTTTCTTGGATTTACTTTGTTCTCTTGCTAGAAAATCTGCCTTGCAAAGTTCATTATCATATCAAAGTTGTATTATCATTAAATTTTCAGCCTGTAGTGTAATGCTCATTTAATGTTTATGTTCTTCTTTTTTTGTCCATAAAATGCTGTTAAACGGGCAACAGAACTTTGCAAACAGATGGTTGGTGTCTTCTCTCATAGCTGGAAAAAGAAGACAGCACTGAAAAGGCACAGCAAGAATTGCCCATAAATTTACCCGAGCACTCACTGATTACAGAGTGTCCAACAAGATGGGGCTCAAGGCAAAAAATTATTGGGAGGGTGTTGGAGCAGAGCAAGGCGTTGTCTCAGGTTCTGTCTGAGGACAAGAAGACACCTCACCTGGTCCCCACTTGGCAGGACACAGATGTCCTTGAATCCATAAACAATTTACAGATGCCCTGTCCGGTGAAGCCTATGTATGTGTGTCATACCTGAAGCCAGTTCTCCATCTCCTGAGAACATCAACCCTGACAGAAAGTGATGAGGACACAGATCTGACCAAGGAAATAAAGTCAAGAGCTCTTGGCTACATTGAAGATAAATACAGCGACCCAGCCACACAGGAGCTACTGGACATTACTTCGTTCCTTGATCCTAGATTCAAGACTGACTACATAAGTGCAGAGAATGTCCCAGACATCAAAGAAAGAGTGAAGATTGAAATGGAACAGGTGGCACGAAAGGTAACTTATCCTATTTCTTTGTGTGGTTTAGTAATACAAAATCAATGCAAGTTATATTTTTATTACAATGATTGGCATTTTCTTATGTTTACATAGAATGCCCAATTGCTCAAAATCACATCAGACTGCAAATCTTTGACAGCTCTTATCTCTGTGTTTTGCAGGAAAAGAGGGCTCGTGTCAGCACCACAGATGCCATGCCCCAGGGTGCAGCAGAGGCAGAGCCATCCACCACAGGGAAGGGAAAGCGGTCATTAGGCAGCTTCTTCAAGAGCAAGGCTGTCCCTCCTCCTTCCTCCACTACGCAGTTGGAGGATGTCATTAAAGCTGAGCTGGAAAACTACCTGATGACTCCTACTATCGATGGAGAGGAAGATCCACTGGCCTAGTGGAGAGTGCACAATGTTAACTTTCCATGGCTGAGCAAACTGGCTCATAAATTCCTGTGCTTACCAGCCACCAGTTCACCATCAGAGAGATTGTTTAGTGGCAATGTTGTCACATGTCAGCGCTCATGTCTAAAACCATCAAAGGTTGACATGCTGGTTTTCTTGACAAAAAATCTGTAAAGAGTGATGTAGAGATGTCAGGGAAGCAAGTTTTATTGTTGATTAAGTACTTTTGAGATTGTATTTGTTCTGCACTTCACCCTGACTTGTGGTGTCAGCCTTTGTTTAAAAAACATATTTGCTATTTTTCAGGAAAAATGCTCTATTGTTTACAGATTAGACTTTATTTGGGTGCTGCTGAGCCATAAATGAATGACCCACCTATTTTAATGTCTGACATATTTTTCAGAAGGGTCATATTATTTTAATAAGAGTTTTATTTTATTACCATTACTTTTCAATTTCACTTAATAGAGATAGTCCAGGTTTCTTAATATAGGGTTGAATAAAGTACTTTAACTGCTGCTATAGATGTTGATAAGCTAGCTCTCTTGAGCGATAAAAGACTGACCTTGACCTTTAACTTTAGTTTTCATCCTTGCATTAGAGTAATAGCATTTAATGTTTTAATGTTACTGTACATTGTGAATATTGCACTGAAGCTTGATTTGAAAGAAATCGTGAATCAAATCGAAATCGCAATATCTGCCAGAAAAATCGCAATTAGATCTTTTCCTATAAACGTTCAGCCCTAATCCCTAATCATTATTATTACTACCAGATTTCTGCACAACAAACATTCATGAATACCTCATCATCAGTCACATATAAACAGATTAATCCTTAATGAAGCTTTCAGAGAGCAGTGTTTATTATTATAAAGTTAAGTTTTATAAGTTTTTTCCCTTTGTGTTTATGGAGAAAAAACATGAATTGTATTAAATGTGCACATTTCTGCTTATAAATGGTGTTTTGTGTTTGATGCCTTGATGACAGAGGTTATACATTATAACAGTTATTATGGGCTGTTTGGGTAGATAAAGGCTGCACAGACTCAGAATGAGAACGTGCAGCAGGAAAAAACTACTTATTTTCCAAATTTACCTGGCAACAAGATTTGATTTGATTTTTTAATTATTTTATTAACGTGTCATGCACCAGAATTGCCCAGCCCAAGTGGGCTTACAAGACACCAAAACAAAACAAAAGGAACAAATAATAACAAATGAAAACCAGATAACAGACATTAGAGCAGTTAAACATATAAACCATCCTGACGCTTTTTCCAGACTTCAGATACATATTTAACAAACTTAAAGACATTAAGGTTAAACAGCCAGTCCATTCTATCATCATCAGAGCACCAGAACATTTCTGGGTTTTTAACAGACATTTCAGTAAATATTAGAGTTCTCAGTTCATTATACAAGGGACAGTATAAAAGAAATGTGATTCATTTTCAACTTCGTTGAGTTCACATAATTCACATAACCTTTCATCTTCAAGAATGTATTTAAATCTGCTGACTTCAAGGTTCAAGGGAAGAATTCCTGTTCTCAGCTGGGCCAGTAAAGACCTTTGATTTTTTGTTAGGTTTGCTATAACTCAAGGTTCAGGGCCATAATTGTGCTTAATTTGGATATAAATTCGTAATTTGGGATTTAACAACATATGATTTAACCATTTTATCTCAAATAAAGCAAATAGTTTCTCACTAATTTAAGCTATTGAACAAGTTAAATTATTACTATACATATACTGTAATCCAACCTCTTCAAATAAAGCAAATATTTCTTTAGCCCATGGAGAGCCGTTTAATACTCCAAATAAAAACTTGTTGACCCTGTCTTCTGACATAGCAAACCCATGTCACCTTGAACAGCCAAAATCGGAGCAAACTTATGAACACCTAAAAACCAGCTAGCGGCTCTGTTCTCTATGGAATCTTCAGTTTTAGATTCCTTCAATCCCAAGACCCCTGAAGCATAATCTAATATATTTTCTGATTGGCTGGTAGGTCGCTAACTCGGAACAGCTGTGAACTCAGCAGAGAAATCTCTTTACGCCTCGCTGTTCATTACTGTATATTATATATTCATTTCTGTCACTTCTCAGCGTGAGAAATCAGACCGGTGTGAGTGTGTGAACTGCTTGAAATGCGTTTGTCTCACGGTCAATGCGATATACAGAACCGTCGCATGGACTCTGCGGACTGTGCAACCGCACAGGGCCTCGCGCCACTAGGGGGCCTCGCGCCTGCAATGCTGCTTTTTTATTTTTATTTTTATTTTTTAATAATTACATTAGTTATATATGATTTTGTCTGTCTCTGTTAAGGTCACATAAAATGTTTTGTTTGCCGTGAACACAGACACTGGATTTGTGTCTGCAAAAGCTACTGCAACAGAGATTGCTTCTGATATGGACACTGAACCTGTAATAAAAGCATCACGGCGAGTGAAACGCAAACGTGGTGAAAATGAGAATGAATATACTCAGACCCAGAGCAGGTGTAGGCTATATAACGGACTATTTTAACGTGATAGTGGACCAGGCCCTCACTGCTCTCCATACCCGTTTTAAACAAATTAAGTAGTTCTGCAACATGTTTGGATTTCTTTTTGATCTGACCAAACTGCGTGAAATGGAGGAGACTGACCGGGCGAGCGAAGCTTTTCAAAGTTGAAACTAATAAAACTATTTGCGCACATCCATGTCACAGGACAGACTGTGCAGGCTTGCCCTGCTATCAATTGAAAAGGACATTGCATCCTAACTGGATTATAAAGATCTTATTGCTGAGTTTGCGGCCAAGAAGGCAAGGAAAGTGACTCTGACATGATCAGTTTCTGCACAATTTACACATGGTGAGTCCATCTCATTTGTTACAGTTACAGTGCAGTAAATAATGAGTTGTGTATAGTTGTAATGAAATAAACGTATTATGAATGAAAAGTGGCCTAACCTGTTTAAAATGTCAAGATGCCAAAAATAAAGTGACTTGATGTAAAGCCACTCGTTGCACAGTTGTTTTTTCCCCCTTTGAAATAAATAGCAAAAGGTCATAGCTGAGACTATGTGTATGATTATGTTGTATTATTCTACTTGATAAAAACGTATTGCAGCGGGATTATGCGTACAGCAGAACTAGAATAGCTGTGTCCGTGTGACTGTTATTCATGCGCCATTACGCATCCATGTCAAAGAGCAGTGCCTAGCATTTCAAGTTCGCAGTATATATATATATATATATATATTGGCAGAGCCACAGTGTTTTTGTTTTTTGACTATGAACAGCTGTGAACAATGTGAACAAATAAACTCACCCCTGAGCTTGATCTGGAGTAGTACCAGCCGTAAGGAGTCTCATTCTTCACTGAAACCGTCGCACCCATAGTTGCATCTGTTAAAGAAACATCCTTTAAAACATTAGTCTGTCGATACTGTATTTAAGTTATGCTATTCTGTTTGTGACTGTGAGGAACAGCCTTTACACTGTGTACCGTTAGTTGCTGACTTGCGTTTGTCCAACTTTAGTCAACAGACTGTTAAACTGAGCAACGTGAGACAGAAGTTACTGGAAACGGTCAAATTCTGAACTCCTTGTCCGGGAAGAGTCCAATATATCGAGTTCAATGTGAAGCAGCATGTTTGTTTCCAGGATATTCTGTCCAATAAGAACCGCTCAGCTGATACTGGCTCATACTATTAATGTAAAAGGAGAAGTAGACACAGCGTCGGAGGCGGAGACGCGTTCAGTCCTATGAAACCTTTTCTTTCTCTTTCTTAAAAAAAAAAAAAAAACCCAGCTATGTACAGCACGATACAGTCAACAGTACAGGGAATAACACTAATCACAAAAATACAAGCATAATTAAGTTGTGAAACAATAGGGGAGAACAGGGTTGGTAGTCACACTTTTTACTTTACTAATTCCTCATAAACCATAAACTGAATAAATTCTCTTTTAGTTTGTAATGAAAGCCTAAAGTGTCAGGTCGGAATAGAGAGGTCTTACTCTCCTTCAGCTGATTCTGTTCTAAAGATATAAACCGTCAAATATGTCTTGTGCACTTGTAACTACAATCCCTACTATGAGGTTGGTTGTATCTGTGTTATTTTAATGGAGAAAAAAAATGTATACAGTCTTAAACATTGTTTAAAAATGTTTAGTTTCATTGAAATACGACAACCTAACATCTCCTGCACCTAGAGAACATACATAGGAAAGATCATTCCTTTACATTCCATTTTTTGTCCTTATATGGTGGAAAAAAGTTTTCGGACACCCCATGCATTTGTGAAATATTGCATTAAGAATCACTCTTAGGTCTTCAAGTGCAATTTCTTTTAGTACAGTCACAGCCAAAATACTAAACAAATCTTAAAAAATCCATTAAAAACTTAAAATTGATTGGTTCTATAAAAATACATAAGAAATTTTTAATATTGGGTCATTTTGGTACCAGTGATACACTAATGAAGGTCATGCTTTTTATTAAAAGACACAATTTCTGTTGTCGTGCTTCGTGTTTATATAAAGCCAGCACATTTGAAAGTTCATCAGAGACAAAAATGGCTAAAACAAGGAACATAATGCAGGAAACCAGCTGAAGATACAGATTCTCAGCCAGGAACGGAGCAGCTGCCGCCAGATGGCCAGGAAGTGCAGATGCAGTCCTTCAGCAGTTGGATACACTCTGCATAAATACAGACAAACCAACAGCTTGGAAGACAAACCAAGATCTGGGCGTCTAAGGGTTTCTTCAGCAAGAATTGGCCGCATCCTGATCCGCATGTGGAGGGAAAACCGCTGAATGACGTCACAGGAGCTTCAGCAGCAGTGGTCAAACCAAACTGATGTCCAGTGTTCTACCCGCACTGTATGTGGGTAGAACTTGGCTGCAGGAGCAAAGTATCCTGGTCTTACAGTGGCCAGCTCAATCCCCGGACATGAACCCCATTGAAAATCTGTGGTGGATCATCAAAAGGTCTGTTTCAAAGCATAAACCAAAGAATTTAGGAGAATTAAAAGCAGTAATTCAAGAAGAATGGGACAAGATTACACCTCAACAGTGTGAAAGGCTCATGGGGAACATGCCAGCCAGGATTAGAGCTCTACTGCGTGCTAATGGCAGGGCTACTAAATATTAATTTGATGATGTGATGGTTTATTTATTTTTTGTGCAGTTTTGAACACATTATCTGTTATTTGTTGATTTTGATACCGACAATGTTGAGAACTGACATATTGAAACTGTCAAGAATTTAGTTTGTTAGTTTTTCCTATAAACAAAAAAAATATCTTTTGAATTTGTTTGTGTCTGTCTAATGCAGCCACACCTTTTGAAACACAAAAAAGATTTTTCCACAAACATTTCATGATAATATTTGAGATTGTGTAAACTTTTAAGGGTGTCCGAAAACCTTTTTCCACCACTGTATAACAATATTATACAGTTTATCTCTCCGACTGCTCTGAGCGTCACATCTGGAGGAGTCTGGCTCTTTGTTTGTCTTCCTGACAAAGTTCTTGCTCATTTTTCTCTCTTAAAAGAAAGAAAGAACTAAATATATCACGCTATATATGTGTATAAACATATGACAACCAACCCCAACTGGGATTTTTTGCAACCAGCAGGTTTGGCGTAGATAACAAAAAAAACCTACCTTGCTATCACTCTCTCTTCATGCTTTTTAACTGTAGTCTCTTTTATACTGTCTATATTGCTAACAAGGTACCTATTCACTCAGTAAATGCAGAATCACATACACCTCTTCGTTTAACATAATGCCTTCAAATTTGTTAGTATTTATCACCAACATTTTACACCACATATTCCTAGAATAGGACTCAATGGGATAGTAACTTTAGACAGTGGATTATTACAGAGTTGTTCTAAAATTGTTGGTAAACTTTGGTCCACGATACTGCAGGGAATTCTCTCTCAATTTGTGATGAATTGACAATTTTGGTCAGATGCCACAGCTTTTGACTGATTTTTTGTTCAGTCTGCCATTGTTCTGCTCCTTCCTCATTGATGTATGTGCGTTCAAGCCAAAAATGTGTTCTTGGTGTTGTTGCTTCCTTCTATGCTATGACTATCATCTGTTATAACCTCATCGTCACTACTATCTCTTTTTTTCCTTCAGTAGTGTTGTTTATATTTTTATCAATGCAGATGTATTTGTTTGTTTGGTCTGTTAAACTTAAAATTTTATGAACATTTTTATTGTGTGTGTGTGTGTGTGTGTGTGTGTGTGTGTGTGTGTGTGTGTGTCTGTGTCTGTGTGTGTGTGTGGTTTCAGCAAGTCGGTGTGTGTGTGGTGTGTGTACGTGTGTATGTGTTCAAAGTCTGTGTGTGCGTGTGTAGATGTGTATGCGTTGTTCAGGTCTCTGTGTGTGTGTGTGTGTGTGTGTGTGTGTGTGTGTGTGTGTGTGGCTATGAGGGTGGGTGTGTGTGTGTGTGTGTGTGTATGTGCACTTTGAAGGTTCAAACAAGGTCTCTGTGTATATGTGTATGTATGTGCGTGTGAGGTTAAAGGAGTTGAAGATCGTGTGTGTGAATAAATGTGTGTGCGTGTGTCTCTCAGGCTTGTGTGTGTGTGTGTCTGTGGTGTGTGCATTTCTAAGGCTCGTGCTGGCTAAAAATGTGTGTGCGTGTATGTATGTGTGTACACAGGTGTTTCAGGCTCTGTGTGTTTTTATGTGTTTGCGCTTCAACTAGTTCTAACACGGCCCGTACGTGTTTACACGTTCAAGGTCTCCATGAGCGTCTCTGTATGTGTGTGTGTGTATGTGCATGTGAGGTTCAAAATTTTAAGATCGTGTGTGTATGTGAGTGCGTAAGTGTTCCAGGCCTATGTGTGTGTGTGTGTGTGTGTGTGTGTGTGTGTGTGTGTGTGTGTGTGTGTGCATGAGCACAGGGCTGTACCCAGGCATGTGTGGGGGTGTAGGAGTGTGCGTATGTGTGTGTGAGCACAGAGGAGACCTAGCTTCTGTGCTGTATATGTGTAGTCGAGGGAGAAAAGAGTTTCTGTACAGGGGGGTACTAACTGCAGTAGAGAAAGAGAGAAAGGAAAAAGAGTTTCTACTTGTTTCTCTGTGTGACAACAAAGCTCTTTGGGCACGCAGTATTTTAGTTGTTTTGGATAGTTTCATCAAATGGAGCATACATCTGTACAAAGCAGGCATATAAGCCCACTCCTATGTTAGTAAGAGTTTCAAACTTTAAACAAACATGAGTAAACACAGGCAAATCAGCCCATGACAATCATGAGATCAATCCCGATCAAATATTCCAATCTGTTGATAACCCCATTACAGACATCCACAAGTTATTTTGTATTGCGGCCGAGCCTATAGTCAAAAAACAAAAACACTGTGGCTCTGCCAAGCAGACTGTACACTCCGTAAGATCACGGCTTCATCAACACACACACCTCCGCTCCAACTTCTTCCAGGGCACAACCACCACATTCACACCGCATGTGCTTAAATCAAAATAAATTTAACTTAACTTTAAATGTTGTTAGTCAAAATAATAGTTCAATACATAATACATAAAACCGGTTATAATATTGTTTCTATTGCTACTCGTTTTCTATTCTACAGATGTTATCTTCCTACATTTCACCTCTATATTTTTCCAGCAAAAATATTACAGCCTGCCGAGGACTTTTACTCTTTATTCTGATTTTATTTGCCTTGTTTATAATCTTCAATTTAATTATCTTCTTCAATTTATTTTGGCAATGGCACTTTATGTTTTAATTTTATTTTTTATTTCATGGCCACTCAACCATATCTGTGTCTCTCCCGTTATTCTTGAATTGCTGCTTTTAATTCTCCTAAATTCTTTGGTTTATGCTTTGAAACAGACCTTTTGATGATCCACCACAGATTTTTAATGGGGTTCATGTCCGGGGATTGAGCTGGCCACTGTAAGACCTGGATACTTTGCTCCTGCAGCCAAGTTCTACTGGCCCTGGATGTGTGGCAAGGGGCATTATCTTGTTGAAACATCCAGTTTTGACCTAAACGGAACAGTGCACGTGCAGAAGGGAGCATGTGGGTTTCGAGAATGGCACAATACTTGGCAGAGTTCAATGTGCCATCACAGACAGTGAGATGACCAACACGAGCAGCACTCATGCATCCCCAAACCATGATACGGCCTCCACCATGCTTGACAGTAGGTACTGTACATGCTGGAGATAATGCTTCGCATGGCCTTCTGCGTACCTTCACATTAGCAGAAGGAAGATAAAGCTGGAAACTGGACTCATCTGACCACAGAATCTTCTTACAAGACATACTGTACAACATGGACATTTGCATCCAGCTTCACGCAACTCCCCCTTTTTGGTGATTGTCTTTAGTGATTCATTTTCCTTTTTCAACATTAATTTTGTGTCAAATTGGTTCGGATTCCACTTTTTGTGGCTGCTCCATTCTCCCCATTCATTTCTATGCTTGCAGGTGTTTCGGTCTCTAGGAGCCTGTAAGCTTGGCCTTGAGTTCTGTTTTTTTCCCTCAGTGCTACCCACTGTTCCCCACAGCTGCTGTTAGCTGTGTGGGCAGTGTTTATCACAGATTTCTTTAAGTTTAATATTACCCAATTACTTTTCTTACTGTATTCTTTTTCTATAGTACTAATACTAATAATATAAAAGTGTGGTATATATAATCACATATATTGTGGTTTCTCATACTTATTCAATCATAAAGTACTTATACACTCAGTAGTTGCAGAATCACATACACTTCTTTGTTTAACATAATGCCTTCAAATTTGATCATCTTTAGCTAATAATAGTCAACAATCAAGTACCTTTTTAGCAGATACAACATTGTTCATTGTTAGTAATTATCACCAAAATTTTACACCACATTACCTTTAAACAGGCAACATGCAACAGGAGATACATATACTTGTTTTATACCTTAATAGGGGCAACGTATCCTCATAAAATCCAAAATATACTAAATATATTAAAAATGATTTGTGTAAATGTTAACTTAGGTGCAAATGAGATGCCTATAACATCAAAGTAAATAAAATAATAACATCTCATTTTACACTCTTACCTGTTTAAGGTTGATTGTTTTATTATAAACTCATTGTGTAAACACTGAAGAGTTGGATATTTACATTTTTCACATGAAAAACACTATATAAAAAGAGGTTATCTTTAAAGATGAATAAGCAGTATAAGGTTGCACATCAGTTTAAATCATCTGGCACAGTGAAGTCCATAATGTTTCTCAAAAGACAAGATATCTTTAAAGCTTTTGTTCTTTATACTGACAGAAGTTCAATTTAAAACAAACCTTTGTGAGGAAGAAAAGGTGGAAAGTGGCTTTTTTTTAATATGATAATTGCCCAAAACAAATTGATCATGTTATCAACCTCTTTATTGTCAAATTCTACATTAAAAAATAAGACTGCACTTTCTGTAGTAGGGACCAATTTCCCTAATTAATAGGGACATTTGAATCCAAAACTTACCTGAATGTGTACAAACATAAATTTAATGACAGCTTTTTAACAACATTAAGATAAAACATCAGCTTTCACTGTTTGAAATAATCCTATGTATGGCACCTAGATAGAAAAAGATATAAAATTGTGTTAAAAAACATTAATTTAATATATAATGGAAAATAAAATAAAAACCCATTTGATGACATGAATAGAAATAAAACAAAGTATTTCACCCTGTGTCACAGCGCTGATATTTCTTAAGTCACAAGCAAACAGAATCTCCCTTTTACTGACCGGAAATAAAATATAGTTGAAAAACACAATGAATAAATGATATAAAATCAGGTCAAACGCAACATCTAATCCTTGTGATCATCAAATGAATAATCTGTCAGAATATGTTTGGTGGAAACAGCCTCAAATCTTCAACCCAGCAGTCACACATCAGTGTAAAAGTCCTGCAGCTATAATCAGATGTTTACTGAAGTTAGAGCAAATCACATTCAGCAGTAAAATGTCCACCAGAATTAAACATAAAGATTGTAAACAATGGATTTAAAGTTGTGTGATTACATACAAACTCTGCAGTGAGGTCCAGTTCCAGATCTGATGCAAATTATATCATTAAAATATGGAAGTAAATGTTTGTTTCCATTCATTGTTAATGTGTGAGTACAAACAGATAAACAGCAGGTGGCGCTAATTCTCCAGTAGAAGAAGAAACACAACAGAGTGACGTCATTTAAACTAGAGAAGCTGGCTGCAGCAGCATGGTGGATGAGCATCAAAGTGGTGTAATTATAATAAAAATCATTAAGCACTCACCAGAGCTCATCTCTCCAACTGATTCAATTATTTAAACTTTATTTAAATATCAAAGGAAGCGAGGAAGACTTTCTGTATTGCAGCCATTTCTTATTTATTTATTTATTTATTACACACAAACTAGTTTGTTTTCTCAATTGTTTTACATTAAAATTATACTTTATTTTGCAATGATTAAAACGAAGCATATACAGCAGTTACATTAATAGATGTTACTCAGTCTCCTGTTTACCAGCTGATGTTTTAAATATCCTGCCTGGACAGCTGAACATGTTCTCCATGTGTGGTTGTGACATCATGAACATTTATCTGCTGCTGTAACAACCTTCAGTGATCTGGTTTCTCACCTTTAAACAAACATTAACTTGGATCACATTAATAATGACAGATATTTAAAAAAAAATTGATTCAGTAAAAAAAAAAACACACAAGCTTGGGATCTTAAACTGTGAGCTGTCTTAATCCTACAGTCACTGTCATTTAAAGTCATGTACCACTGACTGAACCACGTCAACCACATGATGTCACATGACTTCCTGTGTAAGGATTACCATTGTCACTATGTGGAAAACAGGATTTAACATTTAGTCACATTTATTGATTTGAGAAACGTTACAGTTGTATCATCGGTCTACACAGATCTGATGCTTTCAGCTTTTCACTGATGTTTAAGTAACATGATTCATACAAAATCTTAACACTCAGTTAATGTCATACAGTTTGTTCACAGATGTTTAGGAAAACTGCAAACGAGCTACCTAAGTAGGTTAGAAGTGTTGATTCTTCATCTGGTCCTCTGCTGTTTGTTCCCAGAGTTGTTCTTGATGTTTGTCTTGCTCAGCAACAGCTGGTGTCAAGGATGTTGGCGTTATGGAGGCTGGTGTTGTGGAGGATGGTGTTGTGGAGGATGGCGTTGTGGAGGATGGTGTTGCAGAGGATGGTGTTGGGGAGGCTGGTGTTGGGGAGGATGTCGTTGTGGAGGATGGCGTTGGGGAGGATGTCGTTGTGGAGGATGTCGTTGTGGAGGATGGTGTTGCAGAGGATGGTGTTGCGGAGGATGGTGTTGGGGAGGATGTCGTTGTGGAGGATGGCGTTGGGGAGGATGGTGTTGTGGAGGATGTCGTTGTGGAGGATGTCGTTGTGGAGGATGGCGTTGTGGAGGATGGCGTTGGGGAGGATGGTGTTGTGGAGGATGTCGTTGTGGAGGATGTCGTTGTGGAGGATGTCGTTGTGGAGGATGGCGTTGGGGAGGATGGCGTTGGGGAGGATGTCGTTGTGGAGGATGTCGTTGCGGAGGATGGCGTTGGGGAGGATGGTGTTGTGGAGGATGGTGTTGTGGAGGATGGCGTTGGGGAGGCTGGTGTTGTGGAGGATGGCGTTGCAGGTCCATTTATCAGTTCTTCAGCAACATCGTAACAGTCTTTGCTATTTTGCATCTTTATTTTGTCCTTTACTTTTTTATTCAGCTTTTTTTTAGCTAATTTCCTCAAAACCTTTATCCGGACGTCTTCCTCTTCCTCCAAAATCAGTGTGTCTAACACAGTTGCTTTGTTGCAAGAACTCCACTTCCCTCCGCAGCATCTCCTCAGTTCAAACAGTGACATGCTGGCTGCTAAAACAGCAATACCCAACAGTAAACCGGCACCACGAACCTGGAAAAGAAACAGCATCATTACTGCTTGCAGTCACAGTAAAATAAAGCTGGTACACACTCAGATGATGAAAATACTCACCCTGGAGTCGTTTTTCAGGTTATTGATGGTTTTTCGATCGTCATCAGAGACGGCAGTCTTGTTTAAACAGGCTAAGTCTTTTTGATTATCTGTATGATAATTCCTGCAGCAAACATACCAGTCACCATCAAGATAGACGAAAGAAACCCACAGCAGACCCACGAAAAATGCCTTGAAAATGTTTCGCACAATAGAGCCACGAAAGGTGCAGGTGGGCCATTTTCTCCAGAATCCTGCAGCACATGAACATGAAAATGTGTATCTACAAACTCGCAGAAATGCCCTATCTGTCCACAGTATCAAGACAAATATAATTAAAAATGGCATAGCCATGTGTAAACAACACTCGAGCTCCTGTCCTTCACAAGTGCAGGCGAAGTCCCTGTCAAGCAGAATGTTGTAGGTGAACATCACAACGATGGCGACGTAAGTGTTGAGTTTACCAGAAAACACACTTGTCAGTAAGTTGTCCATCTTTGATGTTCAGCTGGCATCTGACAACCTGCAACTTCTAACCCTCATATATACCAACATGAAACCAAACATTTCCTGTTTTTGATAGAAACTTGCTGCGTGTGTAAATTAAACCGCATCTTCTCGTCTCTTTACAGGAATATATCTGCCCTGAGAAAAAAATCTGAAGCCAAATGAGAGATATTTATATTTTAATTTATTTGATTTCATGATGGCAACTTTCCATCACCAGCTTATGTAGCTGAAGTCCTTCTTTCTATATATAGCCAAGCAGGAGAAAGCACAAAGCGGCAAAGAACACGTTGGTTAATGCTATTACATTGTTACTCTCCTTCAACTATATAATATAGTTCAGAGAATATAACTACTTTACTATACATTACTATATAACTACTAATGACTTCATCATATAGTAGATAGAGAATACATTAAGTTGCAGGAGAGCAGCAAAATGCCATCTAAGGTACAAATTGGACAAGATTAGATCTGTGCCCCCCCAAAAAAAGTACAATCCCCCCCATGTAAGTCTTTTAAGGGGGTCCTGAATGTGATTATTACCTTTTTCATTAACAATAGTGTTACCGTTTGAAATTCAGTAATCACATTACAATCACTAATCCCAGTAACACATTGTGCTAAGATTAATGGAGTCAAGTCAATTCTTATTTGTTTGGTCAACAAGTTTTGAAACGAGTCATGTGTGTACAGTATGACACTAACCACTGTACATTACACTGTACTTTCTGTGTCTGCTGGGATTTTTCTTCTTCTTCTTTCACGTTCTCCTTGTTCTCCTTTTAAAACCACTGATCCTTTGATCACAGACATCATTTAAAGTTCCCACGTTACAACTCTGCTGCTGTAACTTTCAGTACAGTGTAGAAAGACGAGTCTCTCACACTCAGATTTCATAAAAACGGTTTACTGATTAATAAAAAACGTATTAAACAAATTTAAATGTTGATGTTTGAAAATGTGTACTCATTTCATACAGTATGATAACAAATGCACAACAGAGCATAGAATCAATATTTTGTGGTTGTGTAAAGTACTGCTGTATAAAAATGAACAAACACTTTAAGTTCTGATTCTGTTTATAAAGATGGACGTACTGAGGTGTGAAAATCATGCACAGTGGCTTTTATTATCAAGTAACATTAAACTTAGTGAAATATTGAGACAGTAGTCAGACTCAGTGTGAGTCCTGGAGCCAGCTGTCAATCACAGCTGTCAATAAACAGCCACACAACAGGCATCGAAGCTAAGTCTTCAAGTCTTATTAACAGAGCAATAATTCCCAAAATGACCACCAGCACACTTACTAGAGGGAGATTGAGACCAGATTGACTCATTGACAACAAAGATTGACTCAGTATTTCTAGAGAGAAGTTGAGGCCTTTGAATGAGAGTCAGTTGGAGCAGCTAGCAGCTCTGAGGCACTTAGAGGTTGGCAGCTGCTGATTAACTGGTACATTCCTCCAGGAAGTAGCCATATACATGTAACCTACAGTCTTACATTAATAAAAGCTGAAAACTTGAAACATTACAACTTTAAAGGGTAATTACACACTAAAAACATATTCTTTCATACCATAGCCTAATTAAGACATTATTATGTTAGTGTTATGGTGTTAATACAGATGATATTTCCAACAATATTAGTGTCTAAAAACTGCTACAGATCACAACTTATTGATTTCTTGCTACATTAAAAATGTCTTAAAGAGCTTCAGTACAAAGTCCAGATGTTGTGATCTGAAGTACAAGTGAATGAAGCTGTTAACAGAACAGCGTTTCTGCACATGCTCAGTAGCGTCTGCCTTACACAGAACTATTCTCACAGACTGAAAATAACACTAATTTAATAAAACTGGAACATGAACAGGAGAAAGATAATTGAACTGATTTACAGTAATATCTCTAACAGTGAAGGAAACCTGCAGCGTAAACACTTTGAGCCACACTCAGACTTTCCTTTGCTTTCACTGTCAGTTTCCATCTTACACCCTCAGACAGCCAGGCCTCAAGTTCCTCTATTTTCTGGCTCAGTCAGTTGATTGTGATCAAGTGCGTAGGTTTGGTTTTAACATTGGTTTTGGGGCATTTTGGACATTAAGTATTTGCTGACTTGCCAAAAAACAATTGATGAGACGACCAAGGGATGGTTTCTGTTCCTTCATATTACTTTATTACTGTGCCAGTATTTAATTAAATCTACCATTAAAGTGTTACATACAAGTGACCACATAACAAAGTAAGGCAGCTTTATTTACACGGTCGCCAATAAAGTTGGAATAAAATATATTTTTACCTCTTTCCATGAAATGATTGAGACAATGTATTCTTGATAGATAAAGTGTATGTATTCTCAAAATTATATTGATCAATCTCATTATACCTGGTCAAAGGTGATTACTGATTTGTATAAATAGAAAATAAGAAGAGGAATGTGTCTGAAAATCATCTTGAAAATTTGCAGTGCATGATGGGAAAAATAAAAACAGGGATTCTACTTATTTGTAGAAGCAGAACTGAAATCAGCCCCAACTGTGAATATTTTTAAACCCAGGTTAAAAACACTTCTCTTCTCCTGTGCTTATGATTGAGCTCTTTCAAAGCACTTTAAATTTTAATCTTTCATTTGTACTCTGTCCTTTTAATGATTTTAAAACAAATCATTATTTTATGCTGCAATCTTATATTTAATGCTCTATTATAGTATTTTATTTCTCTCTCTTTCTATTTTTCTGTACTTTGTTTTTATTATTAGTGTGTGTGTGTGTGTGTGTGTGTGTGGGGGGGGGGGGGGTATGTATGTGTTTACTATGATTGGGTTTTAATTTTATTTCTCAAATTCCATGTTTTTTTCAATTTTTTCTGTTAAATGTTTGTTTTATGTAAAGCACATTGAGTTGCCACTGTGTATGAAATGCGCTATATAAATAAAACTGCCTTGCCTTATATGGGCATCAGGAGGAGCATGAGGCGCCCTCCTGAACCTGTGAACCAATCAACCTGTCAATCACCACGTAGCCACGCCCTAATGCATACCCTGCTTTATCGTCACATATAAAATCAGGGAGGCCAAAATGTCCCAAATGAACATCATACTGCATTGAAGAAGGCTTTAAACTAGCGATTGAGACCATAAACACATTTTGAAAACGTTTACTGAGGTTAGAAATCAAGTGAGAAGTTGGTGAATTCTCCATTGACTTGTATAGAGACGGAAGTCCTTTTGACACCAAAACGGTCGCCCCCTGGTGGCCTTTTGATAGAATGCAGTTTTAACTTACTTCTGCCTTGGCCTCATTTCAGAGGACCGGAACTCCCCGCCTGGGGGCAACTCAATGTGCTTTACATAAAAACAGAATATATGATTTAACAGTAAGAATTGAAAACATAACAACATACAATTGTAGATAAAATACATTAAAAAAAATAAAACCCAATTACATTAAAACGAAAAAAGAACAATTGAACAGTCAAATTCGGAAACATTAAAACAAACAATACAAAAAAATAAAGTAGACATATAAACAGATCAAACAGAACACAAAGCAGCATTTTATATATATTTAATAGATTAGCAGGCTTCTCAAGCACATCGCTGACAAACAGCTCTGAGGTCAGTTTTTCTTGATGAACACGACACACTGCAATGTTAAAGATGTATAAACTATGAGATTATAAACCTGAACCAGGTTTTCAGTATCTTAAATTTACTGAAGCTTCTTTGAGTTTCAGCTGAAGAGAAAACCAACAGCAGCCTGACGAGAATTTCAACCTAATCAAACAAACCTGTAACTGAACTGTTTTTAGGAGATCTGGAGTTTTTACTACTGGACCATTACTTATTATGTGAGATGAGGAGGGGACGTGGACTTCAGACTGATAGACAGTCATTTCTTCAGTGAGAAAAACATTTTTAATTTGAAAGGTTTGTTTATCTGCTGGTTAAACGGTTCATTGAACTGCACATAAACAGGATCCAACAGGTAACCTAGGCGACCAAAAGCGCTTCAAGAATGTCACAGTTGATAAAAACATTTTAAGTTAATAAATAAAAAAATAATTGAAGTTCATAGTTAATTGAATGTAGTTTAAAATTGTCTACAAGGTTAAAAACAATATTAAAATAGTTGTACTGTCCCTTTAACAACGTGACTAAACTCCAGCTGTTTACCGGAGAGAATCACAGCGAAGCTACGAGGAGATAAAAGAAAGAAGGAAGAAAACGTGTTAAACTTTATTTTTTATAGTTTTTTAGATGATCTTTCTTCGCTTTTTCATGGCCTCCATGCCGAGGATCGTATATAATGGAGTTAAACGGGACTTGGTGAGTTAATTACTTCGTTTACTTTGTTTTACTGTGTAACCAGTTTAAATCCTCTGTTTAAATGTAAAGTCTTCAGTTTATCTGCTTTAATGCTAAGCTGTGAACTGTGTGTGTGTGTGTGTGTGTGTGTGTGTGTGTGTGTGTGTGTGTGTGTGTGTGTGTGTGTGTGTGTGTGTGTGTGTGTGTGTGTGTGTGTGTGTGTGAGTGTGTGTGTTTCCCATTAATTAAACAGTGGCAGCCCACCAAAGTCTAATTTGTGCCTCCGTCAGTAAGCAGCTACAGGACTGTTGTGTTAGCTGTGGTCGAGCGAGCTAGAGAGTGAATGTAGAGATGGAGCGCTGACAGTCAGGAAGCCGATGAATCAGATCAATAAAACGTGATTTTCTGATAGTTTCACAGCGGTTACGTTCAACAGCAGTAATAAACTTCCTCACACACCTCCACTCAACCCTGCAGCTCAGCCTCAAACCTCTGAATGCGAAACACCTGCGTGATGTTTAATGTGAAACTACTATATTTTGCACCGTGGACAAATGTAGCTATGATACATTTTGATGTGAGACTGAGTTGTGATAGATGGTATGATATTTGTTTTAGCTTGTTCAATAAGGTTAAACAGTCTCTGGATGTTTTCTGAGGAGTCTCCCTGAAAGTTTTTGTCTGGGTGGATTAGATGCTGGATGACAGTTTCTAGTCTTGATGATAGAGCCTTGTTTATAATTTTAATATCTGTATGAATAAGGGATAGAGTTCTGTGATGTGCACATTTGGTTGGGTATGGGTTTGGTTTGGGATATGAGATATAATGGCAGTGTTCATATGTTTGGGTATTAAACCTGTATGTAGCGTTCAATGGAAGAGTGGTGCAAAGAGATGCAGAAGAGAACTGCTTTTAGTATTTGACTGTAAATCCACCTGGGCCAGGTGCTTCACTGTTTTGAATGAGAGACAGTGATTTCCTTAATTCTTCAGGGGTGATTGTATGATCTAGTGCTGCATGGTGTTGTTAGCGTAGGTAGGGAGACACTCTTAGAAAACAATCTGTAACTTCATATTAGTGTTTTTGTTCTGGTATAGTTTATTTCTGTCATGAGTTGTTTTTCCATCTGAATCTTCAATTTTTGTGATAAGTGTTCTTTCATTGCTTTGTTTAAGTTGACTGGCTTGAAAAGGATCAGATTTTCAGATTTTCTCCTAAATCAGAATATTGTTGTCTTTATTGACTTAATGTGAGTTGTGTTTTTTTATTTGATATATTATTTAACATGAGTCTGGTACTGAGAAGCTTGTGATGATGTTCTTCGGATGGATTTTGTGAATGTACTCCAATGCATCATGGGGATGTGATGAGACAAAGGCAAAAGAAGATGAATGTCCATTCTAGTCTTGCATTTTTGTTGTGATTTATTGAAAAATAATAATAAAAAAACAAAAGAACAAAGAAAAACCAAACTGCTGGTAACAAACCACACAGGCCCACCCAGGTGCATGCTGGTCATCAATGTTCCCACAGTGTTAACCAATAACACCTAAATATGCTAAACAAATATCTAACTAACAACAAATATTATCAAAAAAATCTTATCTAAATAAATCAATAACCAAAGTTAATCAAACAATATTCAGTAAATTAAATTTACAGCTAAAGCTAAACTTTACTAAACAAACAAATAGCTCCTACATTGTATATTATAGCTAGAATCATGTGAGAGATAAACAGAATAACAGAAATCCATCCTACACAACAAACAGGCTTTTTGTCAGGAATGAGAAAACAGTCTCCTAAATGTTTAAATATTTACAAATATTTAGTTTTTAAATTGCATCTCAACTGTTTCATGATCCATTTTTCTCACTGTTTGCTGACTGAATGTCTGACTAATCATAAAGAGGACAAGGACGCTGCTTGCTCAATGCTGCCATCTGCTGGACAGATGTGGGAATAGCAGGGCTTTGCTGGTATGAATATTAAAATCTTTTGATCTATGAAGCAATTTTATTTGGCCTGTTTGGATTCTGTGTTAACTAAAACTAGCACAGCAGGAGAGGGAGGAGATATGAGAGAAAAAGGTCTCAAACAGTGTTTGAACCCTGTTGTTTTTGTTAGGACTATCATTATTATTATTATTACGACAAAAAAAGTGGTTGTTCAAGCTGAATCTTAAACTTCTGAATCTTATATTTTATGTAATTCACTATATGTGATAATAAAAATAATTTCTGCATTAAAATTAATTTCTGCATTAAAATTAAAAACCCAGATGTAGGAAACTTTTTTTGCTCATTCACCAGATGAACAAGACACACTTGATTAAATATGTTTTCATCTTTGAGTTCATATCCAGTTCTTAAAATACATATATGACCACATTTCTGGAACAAAGTTCATCAAAGCCATTAATTCTTAATCAGATTCTTCCTTCAGATACTTAGTACAGTAAATCACATAAATCTGGATTTAGAGTTTAGAAAAACAAAGATCTAGTTTCCTGTAGCTTTAACTTAAAATTAATGTAATTAATGTAATTATACTCGCTAAAAACTTAATTTGACAGAAATTAAAAATGATCCTGTGTGATTATCATGTTCAGTAACTGAGAGCTGAAGACGAGTCTTCTTACAGAAAATAATTAAACATGCAGACATTAGTACATTTTAAATGTGAACAGAGAAACAGATTATTTGTGATAGAATACATCTTTCTATTCCTGATGAACACATTATATATGCAGTAAAACATATTTGTTGATTATAGAGAAACGAATCATGTAGAAGGTTCAGCATCATTAGACCTTTGATTTCAGTCACCTGGGAGGAGCAGCTGGAAAAATACAAATTGAGAAAACTGTTAAACTCCACGTAAAAATCTATAGACATTCTTAATGTCAATGACATTACTAAGCTGCTAGGCAATGAATAATACAACAACATAAATACAGATTATTATGTTTATACCCATAAAATTGTGAAATAATTAAACACGTTTTCTGAATTTTCTCATTACTATAAAAAAAAAAAAATCACATTTACAATAAGAACAAATATACCAGGTCATTTAATTTTACCAAATGAAATTTGAAGGAAAAACTGGCTTTTGCAAATCAGCACCTTGGACAGTGTAGCAGTGAAAGACAGACATGTTTAATCTCTAGGTTCTCAGGGTTGCTCTGTGTTTCTTATTTCACACTATTGTTTGTGCAGGGCAGAACCAGTCATGTGATTGGCTGTCTGCTCATTCAGACCAAAGCAACAGCCAATCACAGACTGGGCTCTGTCCTGTTTGTTGGTTTATAAACAAAGCTTTGTGATAAAAAATTACCTTATAGCAATGTTCCCGTTCAGTTTTAAAACAAAACTATCACCATTTAAAACAGAGGCAATGACATTCTGTTTTTAAATCTGTTCTGTTTTTTTCATTTTTATTATGTCTTTATTTTGTATATTATTTGTAAATCTATATTTTAAATGCTAATTAGGCTATGATTAATAATGTTAATGTCTCTAGAGGTCAGCACAAACACAGTGAGCAGCGATACTGACTGGAAACATTTTCTAGTTGAGCTGAAACAAAAACATGAAAGTCCTGTAATCAGATCAGCAGGAAAGATGAACTGAGACCAAACAAACATTAGAAAGAAAGATGCTAAATGACAGAGACTGATTGATTTATAGATTCAACCACAAAAATGTAGTAAGAAAAATAAGTTTGATGCATAAAAACCTCCTTCAGCTTAATGTTTGAAGTTGAAGTGTATTAATTTACCTCTGTGTCGTCTGAAAATCCGTCCATGTCCAAGTCAGACGCTTCCTGCAAAGTCATTTCACACACTGAGCAATAAATCCGAAAACCACAGTCAGTGTTACCAATGTACTTATGATTTATTGCTCATTGAACCAGTGATCATATTACTTTTTAAACGGCAGAAGTACTTAGCTGTATTACTACTTACATCAATGTCATCACTCTGTTCAAATTCATCCAGAACCAAAACAGAGGCAACTCTCACCGTCTGTATCCAACATGTAGAAACAGGAAACAAGATGTTGTGGTTTTACAGTTTGTACTGAGACAGGAAGCAGCATTCTTTATCTAACAATGAAAACTGAGTCTGATCTGACTGAAACTTGTTGTGAAAAGAGGAAGAACGAAAATAATATTTGTAAGAATGAGTTTTAAAATGAAATCTCACAATTTTGTGATAAATGTTTGCTGATACAAATGTGATGCTGTCAACTGTCAATAGGACAGTAAACAGTCACTATTTTACCTTTAAATACTTTATTATTTTATAATATTTATTGTATAATTTGTATTTATGTTGTCATGGTGACTACAGGTGTTTAGCTGCTCTGATTATCTCAGGGTGAATTTTGTTTTTAAAAATTCCTTAAAGTCCTTCACATTTTATGTTTTGGCCTTATTGCCAACCCTTAGTGGATAACTATTTTAAAAAAGTATATGAGTAATGTTACAAAAAAAAGTTTTTTGGTACATTTACCTCTGTCCCCCGTGAGTCAGGAACGTATCCACCTACGTTCAGATTCCTGCAATACATTTTTTTTTAAAAATCACACTGTTAGTGAAGTTTTCATTTTTCAGAGTCATCCTGTGTGTCCTTCCAACACTTCTTATACCCAGTGCAGGAACTACTGCAATGAAACCTGCTGTGGGTTTTATGGCTGTTCCTCTAGCGCCCCCCTCAGGATGAACTGATGTGTGTTGTGTAATGAATCCTGCAGCCAAGAGTGAAAGGACAAATCCTTGTGCTGAGCCTGTGGATGTAACTAAGTGTCTGAGTTAAACAGTCATTTACTGAAACCCTGTTCTCTCTGTCATTCAGGTGATTGAAATCACAGAGTAACGTTTTATTAAAAGATGCATTTGTAAGTGGGAGGGGTCGTCAAACAGGCTTGTTGGAGATTGTTGAAGTTGATAAAAGATTCATTATTTTTATGTTTTTCATTTAATTATATTCTTGTGACACAGGTTAATATGTTAATGTTTATCTGTGTAAGGCTCCTTTTTATTTACTGTAATTTGTTGAAATGTTACCTCGTCCCTTTTACTGCTGATGATATCAGATGCATCTACTGAAAACAGCTCTATTATTGTCTCAGATATTAAACTATGAAAATGTCTTCACTCAAATCAAAGTACATGTTAAGTTATATGAGTTGTTTTATCATGTTTTGTGACTATCAGTGAGTCTTTATTTTATTAAAATACAGAATTAATGTTTATGTAAGAGTTTTTATATTAATATTAGGGGAACAGTAGTCAATAAAATTCAATCATCAATAGAGAGAATTATATCACGGATCAAATCATTCAAAGTAAATTATCAATAAAAGCAACTACATCATATTAGAAAATCTGATATCAGTAATAGAATCAATCAATAATAATCAACATGTATGAAACATAATCTATCTGAGTAGGAAAATGTGAGTAAATAAAAATTTAAAAAAAGCCTGAGTTCGCCAAGAAACTGATGAAAAAGTCATTTTTACCCTGTGTTTGATGGAGCTGTGTTTGATGATCCTGCTCCCGCCTCATTACTGGTCTGATGCTGTAAAAAAAACACAACCATCAGTCATCTCACATCGAACACATTATGAATAAGTCCTGATTTAATATTACATATAAATATGCAATGTTTCTGGTGAAACTGACATTAACTATGTACTTACAGCATCATAAACAGTGGCCTCCACTTTGTTTTTCTCAAGTCTAAACTTAAACCTGCAATGACGATGTCTGTCCACTTGGGGGCAGCAGGCTTCTTTATATGTTTTATATATTATTCCACTTACCCACAACCCAAAAATAGTTTTAAAGCAGTGACTATCAAGTTCATTATTTACACTAAACATAGGTGGCAAAAGTACTCACATTCTGAACTAAAGTAGAAGTACAGATACTTGAGTAGAAAAAGACTCTGGTAAAATCACTGATTCAACTAATTTACTCAAGTAAAAGTAAGAAAGTACAGGCTCTGAAATGTTCTTAAGTACAAAAGTAAAAATGTATGTATGAACTATTTACTATGCAAATTTATTTTATTATATTGCTTTTTTATTTTTTGCATACATTGACAGTAAGTTACACTGGCGACAACCCATAGATCCTCTCTTCTCATATAAATGTCACATGACAATCTCCTTCAGTAGGTAATCATGGCACTATTGAAAAAATATTAGAACTAGCAATGGCAGTTTAATCTCTGCCTTTGCTGCATTGCTGCCGTTTAGTGCAAAATGCATTCTGGGATACTTAACGTCATCACTCAGCTACTCAGACAGTCACAGACAGTCCAGCCAAAGAAAAACCTCTAAATCAGCCATTTATGTAAATAACATATCAACATATAAATAACGTCATCCTCTAGTGTCTGTAATAATGAACAATGTAGGAAGTTGCTCTATATTATTATAGAGCAACAAAGTCCACATAGGGAGGAGGTCTGGATGGATCAACAAAACAATAGACTTTAACTTAGAGTCTAACCCTGAGACTGTTTTTATAACCATGATGATAATCATCCTCTTAACCTTAACCACATGGTTATTAAATGAGTATCTGTGACTTACAATATACTGTAATAATAGTAATAGTATAATTGTATGTTTTATAAATGCTACCAATAACTCACAGCTAATCACATAAATCCACAGCTGTAAATAAATAAAATATATTAATATGAAGCTCCTCCTTAAATAAAATACCCACCTGCTGGCTTGATGTTCCATTAGATTTAAGGTTGAGGTTGATTTGTTGGTTCCCTTCTCCCTGCTGAGCTGAGTCCTGTGATGTCTTTTAGAGAAAGGGCACATCAGAGAGAGATTCTAGTGAATCTTTACTTCTAGTGTTTACATTTTTTGTTCCTATTTCATACTTGCTTTGGCAATTTAAATCTTTATGAAGACCCACTAAATGGAAATGAATGGAATTAAGAGAAGTTCCATCGAAATTTCAACCAAATATCCAGATTATCAACATCTCCACTTCAGCCAAGTGCAAACGTTTTTCTGTGTTATTTTTCAGGATTTCCACTTCTACTGTATTGAAAATGTGGATAAAACAGATGGATGACACTCTGTGACAGTGAAATCAGACTATCGTGTGCACACAGGATAGCAAAGCAATGCTTTGAAATAAAACATGCTAACATGTTCACAATAATAATGTTAGCATGTTGATATTTAACAGACAAATGTTTAGCATCTTATTTGTCTTATTTTATATTTTATAATGTTAACATTTGTTAATTATCATTAAACAAAGAACAGCTGAGGCTGATTGGAATGTCATTAGTATTGCAGATATTTGGTCATTAAGTCTTGGATAATTAAGTTATTACAATGTTACCTGTCAGGTATTTCTTACCTGTTGTTCAGACAGTTGCGGTCGAGTGTTGTCATCTTTAATCAGTTCTTTAGCAACATTGAAACATTCTTTCCAGTTGTCTCCATTTATTTTTTCCTTCATTTCTTTATTCAACTTTTCTTTTGCAGCTTTCCTTAAAAGGTCTTTCAGTATATTTTCCTCCTCCTCCAAAATCAGTTCATCATAGAACATCTTTCTGCTGTTACTTCTGCTGTGTATAAGTTGTGTTTCTTCTGCTGTTACTGTTGTTTCACAGCATTTCCTCCATTCAAAAGATGAAATGAGGACAAATGCAAAAAGGATACAAAAGAGCACAGAGAGGCCAGTGATCTGAATAAGAAGAAAACAATTCAGGTATCAGGTTTGTTAAAATGTACATTTAGTTATTTTGTTGGTTTTATATCATTTGAAATGATATTTGCACCATTTCTTTTTACCAAAAGTAAGACTGAATGCTCCTGAAAATGTCAAACTAGTTGATATGGTGTTTTATTGACAATTTACTGTTTTTAAGCAAGTTGAATTATTTGGTACAAAGTTTTTATGGTTACACCACGTAGACATTTTTGCCATAATCCTCTAATATATTCTCTCTAAATGGATTAAAAGCAGAAATTTGATGCTGGGTCCACAAAAAAAGAATGTGTGAAGTTATTCATACGTTTATTTTATCATTTTAACCCTTTAAATTAAAATAAACCACATGGACATAAAAAAGTAGCCATGGTTGCTATAATTTCAGCTTCTACATATCAGCATAATCACAGTAACAAATAAACATAGACTGGTATCCAAAGTAATGATAAGCAAGAAAAACTCACCCTGGAAGTGCTTTTCAGTTCAGCGATCATTGCTGTTTCGTTAGCTGTTTTCTTGTCCTTGCAGGCTAACTGTGCTTGTTGTTCAGAGCCATCGTTCAGGCAGCAAACCCACCAGTATCCATCAAGTAACACGAACAAAACCCACAGCAGACCTAAGAAAGCTGCCTTCAGAATTTGACTCAATAAAAGCCTGATAAATTTAGGATTTACTTCACAACATTTTTTGTAGTTCCTAGTAGGACGGCGGATGTTGCATGTAAATCTCAAAGTTTTCTGGAATTTCGCGTCCACCCAGAGGTGCAAGAAAAATACAATGAAAAAAGGCAGAGCCATGTATAGAGCACAGGCAGGATATGGCTTTCTGCAAGTGCATTCTAAATTTTTGTCAAGCGCAACATTATAAATGAACAGCATAATGAGTGCGATATAGGGGCGAAGTTGTTGGAAAGCAGCTTTAGGAATGGCGTCCAACATCTTTGTGCAAAGTTTGTATCTGCTGAGAGTCGCTGCTGCTTGTAAGCTTTTAATATGCTGACAGGAAACCACACTTTCTCCTTTTATGGTAGAAAGCTGCTGCAACGTGTTGGGGCGTTATCTTGGGGTTTTTTTTTGTTCCTTGAGTTAGTTTCTCTTTTGCTTTAGCTGATCTTTTCACCCCTCTTACTTACATGCTACTAAAACTTTCATAAACATAAATGCTTCAAATTTTCAACACTGATTGCAGTCAGTGTTTCCAGATAACAGGACTGATGAAAAGGTCTAGTCTCAGTCTAGTGAAGTTTTATCATGCAAAAAATAATGAAGATCATAAAATATAGTAAGTTCTTTAGATAATATTACTTTAAAAGATTTTACTCATGTGAACAGATGTTAGTTTTAACAGGATAGTAATAATATTAATAATAATTATAATAATAGTAACGATAATAATAATACATTTATTTAGTCGTCTCTTGTGTAGCTCAAAAAGGACAATGTGATGGTCCAGAAATCTCTAACTGGTTGTTTTAATTAAAGGTAAAGGTATAAATTTACAAATTAAAGTGTAATGACAAAATAAATGTCGACACACAACATTAAAACATTTATGGAGATATAATGTGTAATTTTAGTGAAGATTCATCCCATAAAACATTTTCAAACAGCACAACCATTGAATTGAATGTGGCATAAATTGTGGATTCTGGGGAGATTTTAGACCTTTTCTAGGGATGCGATAACACACCTACATTTGAAGCTCACCAGAATGATGCATTTGACTTAAAAATGTACCAAATGTTCTTCCGGGGGATCCCTATGCCCTTAAAGGGTTGGACTGAGACCCTACCACCATAGTCTCTCAAAATTCTGTGGGAAACACTGCAGTAACATGTATGACATTGACCACTGTGCATACGCTGTACTTTCTGTTTCTGCTGGGATTTTCTTCCTCTTTCACGTTCTCCTTTTAAAAACACTGATTCCTTTTACCACAGGAGCAACTTTCATTACGGTGTGGGAACACATGAATCTCTCACACACTGAAACCATCACTCAGGCTTCTAGTTCCTCTATTTTCTTGCTTAGTCTTCTAAACATTTGCTGATCGTGATCAAAGTAGTTTTAACGTTGGACATTAAATAATTGCTTACTTGCCAAAACTATAACAAGTTCACACAAAACAAACGATGAGAGGCAGGAACCAAAACCACAAACACGTTTCAGAATATTCTGTTATCACATGATGGATGTGTTACCAGTATTTAACTAAATCTACCATTAAAGTGCACAAACACATAACAAGTTAGGGGAGAACGGGGTTGGTAGGCACACTTTTTACTTTCCTTTGAATTCCTCATGAAAAACTGAATAAATTCCCTTTTAATCTCTAATGGAAGTCTAAAGTGTCAGGTAGGAATAGAGAGGTCTTACTCTCCTTCAGCTGATTCTGTTCTAAAGATATGGGCCCTCTAATATGTCTTGTGCACTTGTAACTACCAACCCTACTATGAGGTTGGTTGTCCCTCTGTCACAGACGCTGTGATTGCGGCCAAAGATGCATCTACTAAATACTGATTTGAAGGGAGGCAAAGATTTATGCAATCACTTATTTTACATTCTATATTTTTTAATTATTGACATTACTTTGTAGAAATCTGTTTTCATTTTGACATTAACGAGTTGTGTTTTTGTAAATGATAAAAAAATTAAAAAAACAAACAAACAAATTATATAGACCATGATTCAATTTATAAAAGCAATAAAAGGAGAAAACATCCAAGGGGGTGAATACTTTTTATTGGCACTGTAGTAACAAAGTTTTTTAGTGTGCATATGTGTATAGTTTTTGTATATAGATGCATACGGTTATTTACTCTTAAAGATATAGTGATTTATGATTAAAAGCATGGACTCGTTAGGCCAATTTGGGGGGGCTTAAGCCTCCCTAAAAGCCCCTCCAAACCATTCAGGGTTTCCCACAGCACTTTCCAGCTTAGGCAGCCGCCACCATCAAGACAGACGAAGAAACCCACAGCAGACCCACACACAAAAGTGCTACAAAAAGTGCAGGTGGGCAATTTTCTCCAGAATCCTGCAGCACATGAACATGTGTATCTACAGACTCTCCGAAATGCCCCATCCGTCCACAGTATCAAGACAAATATAATTAAAAATGGCATAGCCATGTGTAAACAACACTCGAGCTCCTGTTCTCCACAAGTGCAGGCGAAGTCCCTGTCGAGCAGAATGTTGTAGGTGAACATCACAACGATGGCGACGTAAGTGTTGAGTTTACCAGAAAACACACTTGGCAGTAAGTTGTCCATCTTTGATGTTCAGCTGGAATCTGACAACCTGCAACTTCTAACCCTCATATATACCAACATGAAACCAAACATTTCCTGTTTTTAACAGAAACTTGCTGCGTGTGTGAATTAAACCAGCTCAGTCTCTTACAGGAATATATCTGCCCTGAGAAAAAAATCAAACCAAAAGAAAGACAGACATTTATATTTTAATGTCTTTGATTGCATGATGACAACACTCCAGCTTCATAAGCTGGTGTTGGAGAAGTCCTTATTTCCATACACTCAGAGAATATAACTAATTAACTATATAATACGATATAACTACTAATAACTATATAATATAGTAGACAGAGAATACATTTACTTTGAGTACAGCAACAAAATACAATCTGAGGTAAGAAGGTGAGATCTGTAGTCCAGGCCCTGAATGTGATTATTAACTTTTTCATTAACAGTAATGTTAAAGTTTGAAAGTCAGTAATCACATTACAATCACTGATCCCAGTAACACACTGTTACTTTTACACTTCAGCATGCTCACTGTCTTACTGGGATTAATAGAGTTTAGTCAGTTCTTATTTGTGCTGTCATCAACAAAACAACACATTTCTCTGGTGGGTCTTTACAATCTACACAACATCCTCTATTCTTAGACCCTCAATTTCAATCAGGAAAAACTAGAAGAAAGCTCAATTAAAGCTCAATTAAAGCAACAGAAAATAAGAAAATTACCAGAATTATCCTTTAAATACAACTTTGACAGAGCTAACGGCTGAGCAACGAAAGTAAAGTCATTTGTCTGAAAACGAGTCATGTATACTCAATACATTTTCCAGTAACATGAACGACAGTGACCACTGTACATACGCTGTACTTCCTGTTTCTTCCTCTTTCACGTTCTCCTTGTTCTCCTTTTAAAAACACTGTCAGCACAGTGTAGAAACACACGAGTCTCTCACACACCGAAACCATCACTCAGACCTCATAAAAAACTGTTTACTGATTAATAAACGTATTAAACAGGCAGATCCCAGGTTATACTGATCCTTTCTGTGTTACATTATTTTGAGAGACAGGTCATGTGGTATAGAAACAATATGTTGTGGTTGTGTAAAGTAGTGCTGTATAAAAATGAACAAACACTTCTTTAGTTCTGATTCTGTTGTGGGTTCGACATATGACGGGTCTGTCCTGGTCCTACAGTCTGTTTATAAAGATGGGCGTACTGAGGTGTGACATCACCTGTTAGTTTCATCTACTTTACTCTGGAGAAACAGTCCGCTACCTCAAACTGAAGCTTATGCAACAAATCATGCAGGGCAGGTTTTACAGTATTGTGAAATAACTTTAAACTTATTCTGACAATAGTCAGACTCAGTGTGAGTCCTGGAGTCCTCCTCATGTATGTTAATGGAGTAGACAAAATATTGGGATTATTAAGTTATTGATTGTACACTGAACAATGAAATTCTAAGTTTTCATTTGAAGGTTAAGTTTTATGTTGTTTTGAGACATGTTGTTAATGCAAATGGATGTGTTACTGTGAAATTAGTCTTTCTAGTTAAGGTAAACAAACAACAAGATACCTAACCTAAGAGAAATAACTAGGAATAACAAGTTAAAGGTTGGCCGATATTATCGACCGATATGAGCCTTTCACAAATATATCAGTATCAGCGTACATGTTTACTGATATGAAAATATTTTTAAAGAACATATAATGCAGAAAATTACACTTGGGGGGATTTAGACATGGTGTCATTACATAGTTTGTCCAGCAGAGTGCGCTTTGACTTTGTTTTTAAACGTGAGGAGGAGGAGGATCATCACAGCCTGACAAACAGTAAGACTGTAGTCTGATGGTGTCTTCATGGTAAGGCAACAAGTATGTGAAATACAAATATACAAGTTAATAAACAATGACCCCATCATATTCCCCTTTCAATGTAACTAATATAACATTATGTTTATCCCTGACAACATGTCATTGATGCTTTTCACATGTTAGCTATATTAGCAGCTGTAGTTTGTCAGTACAGTCAGTAATATAATGTAGCAGACTGAGATGTTAGCATCAGAGCAGCTTTCAGTCTGTTCAGTGTTGATTTCACGCTGTGTTGTGATCTAGATAATGAGACGCAATACTAGAAAATAAATAAACAACGTCCACGTCATTTACTCCCTGAACACGTTTAACAGAGTTACTGTTAATGGCTGCTTATGTTATCCATGAACAGTGAAATATTGATAAAGATTACATTTTTTGATAAGCAAGAAAAAAAGCATTGTACTACTTTACTATACTGATTGGAGTTCAATCGGTTGACATCATGGCTGGGAATAGGAACAAAGCAGCAGCGTTACTCATATCTAGAGTAGTATCTAGAGAGCAGTGGTGGAATGTAACTAAGTACATTCACTTCAGTACTGTACTTTAACACAAATTATAGTTACTTTTAGTTTACTCAAGTATTTCCATGACATTTTCAGCTACTTTATACTTTATACCACTCCACTATAATTCAGAAGTAAATATTTTATTTTTACTCCACTACATTTATTTCACAGCTATAGTTACTAGTTACTTATCAGATCCATTTTGTAAATGTAAAATATATATTAAATGTTACATTTAGATTTTATGCTCATCTCAAATAAATGTTCTTTCTTCTGTCACCTACAGATGGCTGAAGGGCGACAGCAAACGGGCAGTAAAGTGTGGGATTACTTCTCCAAAGATGATGATGTAATTATTTGAAAAAAAGTAAGTAATCTAGTCAGAAGAATTCTACCAATTTGTGGTGAGCAAATTGAAATTGAAAGTGAGCCACAAAGATCTTCATACAGAGGCTGAGGGACAACGAGCGGCACAAAGAAGACCTGTACCTGTAACTGTGGTTCATTCAGGTTGTCAGATGATTTAATGTCTCTCAGTATTAAATGACCAGACGTTTACAGAAAATCACAAACCTGGAGACTGACTCAGACTTTACAGGTTATTGTTATATTGTTTGAAATCACAAAAAAGTATTGATGGAGACAATTCAATAACTCCTTCACTTTGGATGGGCATGTCTCTACTGTCCATACATAAATCTGCACCAATGTAATCAACTCAAATTCATAAACGCTAAATTCTTCTCAGTTTTGTTCCTCTGTTCAGACAAAAAAATATTTTTTTTATCCACTGAAAATTGATTTTTTTTTCCAAAAATGTGTTCAGTTTATATTCTTCCTTATCATTTTATGCATTTTAAGTTTTCAGGATTAAGGAAATATAGACTTCATCTTAAATCATATCATTAACTAAATTGAATTTGGCACAAACAGAATAACAGAACAGCACAGGGTTTGTTCATAAATGACATTAACAACACTTCAAGTTACACAAAGACAAGAGTATTTTTATTATTTATGAGAGCCTAACTCATCATTATATCACAAAAACACCAACTATATAAAAGAAAATATGTAATAATATCTATAACTTATCAAAAAGAGGACAAGGATGCTGCTTGCTCTATGCTTCCATCTGCTGGACAGATGTGGGAATAGCAGGGCTTTGCTGGTATATATATTAAAATCATTTGATCTAACTGAAACAATTTTATTTGACCTGTTAGTCATCATTGTCACAGTTGATCTGTATCTTTTTCTTCTGTCAGAAAATAATTTCATACTGTGAACATGTTAACTGAGCTGAAGATGAGAATTCATTCAGAAAAAAGATTAAACATGAAGACATTTGTACATTTGTTCAAAGAAAGAAGAAACATTTGTTGATTGTAGAGGAATGAATCATGAAGAAGTTTCAGCATCATTAGACCTTTGACTAGACCAGTCATGGGATGAGATTCTGGAAAAGTACAAATTAAGAAATGTTTTAAACTCCAGATAAAAACCTACAGACATCACTAATGTATAAAATTGTGAAATAATTTAATACATTTTCAGAATTTTCCCATTACTAAGAAATATTATTTCACCTTATTTCTTTTAATGATAAAAACAAATATTCAGATCATTTTTATTTTACCAAACAAAAGAACTGGCATGTCACAGTCTTGGTGTAGCAGTGAAAGACATGTTTAATCTCTAGGTTCTCAGGGTTGCTACATTATCTTTGTTCAGGGCAGAATCAGTCATGTGATTGGCTGGCTTTGTGATAAAAATGACATTATACCAATTTCCCCGTTCAGTTTTAAAACGAAAAAACAGAAAGTTAAGTTCACATTCTGTTTTTAAATCTGTTCATTTTGTCAACTTGTTTTGAATCTTCTGCTTCTCTGATACTAGTCAGTGAAACAATCCACTGTTTATCTGTTAATGGCCACTGCTGCCATTCAGTGGTTATAATATTTGTTTGTTTTCTTGTTGTACTGACTGTATCTGTTCTCCTCTCTGTTCTTATGTAGTGTTGTTATAAATGTTGGGACCAGTATATAAAGAAATATGATATTTTTATCATTTCTTTACTTTTAGGGTTTTTTTTGTGAATCTATATTTTAAATTAATGAACAATAATAAAATATACCAAACAATCAGTTGGCTTTGATTAATAAGGTCAGCACAAACACCGTGAGGAACGATACTGACTGGAAACATTTTCTTGATGAGCTGACACAAAACTTCCTGTGATCAGATCAGCAGAAAAGATGAAAGAAAACCAAACAAATACAATTTAGTAAGAAAAATGTGTTTGTTGCAAAAAACCTCCTTGAGCTTGAGGTTTGTAATGTGAAGTGTATTAATTTAATTAACTCTGTGTCGTCTGAAAATCTGAGCATTTCCTGCAAAGTAATTTCACACTGTCAGCAATACATCTAAAAACAACATACAGTCAGTGTTACCAATGTACTTATGATTTATTACTCACTGAACAAGTGATCACATTACTTAATTAAAGAGCAGAAGTTGCATTACTACTTAAATTACTTTCATCATTCAGTTCAAATTCATTCAGAACCAAAACAGAGGCATCGCTCATCGTCTGTATCTAACATGTAGAAACAGGAAACAACATGTTGTGGTTTCACAAGCTGATCTACTGTTTGTACTGAGACAGGAAGCAGCATTATTTATCTGACAATGAAAACTGAGTCTGATCTGACTGAAACTTGTTGTGAAAAGAGGAAGAATAAGGTAACCATATTATAAGATGAGCACACATGCTAGCAGAGCAATGCTTTTGTGGCCCTTATAGGTTTTCCACAGACTGGTTAATAAAGTTTTAGTTTTCTACAGACTGTTTAGAGTAACATTGAAGACACTGACACAAAATAGCAAAACATTGACACAAAATACCCCATGTAAAGATTGTACCCCCATTTTAAAACTCAAATCACTTAAACAACATGATTATTTATCAATCTGTTCCTGTGGCAGTCAGTTAAAACTAAGTCTGTGCAATTACAGTAGAATGGCCACAAGAGGGCGCAGGCGCTCGCGAGTGTAGCATCTTACATGCAGTGACTGTTCTTCCGGCCACAGAAGAAGTCAGAGGTCAGAGGTTATAACGACCAGTGTGCCGCGAAAATATTGAACCGTCACTGATGTGTTTGATATGTATTTCTGCACAGGTATGTATTGTTGGATGACAGAAATAATGAGTTGTCTAAGACAGTGTTGTGATGTGAGAGAAAGGGGAAATATTAATGTATTGGGCCGGAAGTTGTGTGTTTACATTGAATGCTAACATTAGCTACCAGCGCTAATGTTAGCATGCTAGCTGTTAACGTAGCGTTAATGTTAAACTCTAGCAGCTCGTCTGTTGAGCCATTTTGATAATATTTTGATATTATTTCTATTCAGTGTTAAAGACACAATACATTGGGTCAGTTAGACAGCCAAGTAAGACCTGTAGTGTTATGTTAGGCTGTAGGTGTCACTGCTTTATTAGGAGGAAATGTGATGTCAGGTCCATCTATGTCATGTTGTGTTTTGTTAACTTGACAGCATAATAATTTGAATTGTGTTGAAATTCCCTTATATGAATATGGGATATAAATGTTGTTTACAGTTTCAGGTGCCATAGAAATGTTGTTTTATACAGGTTTTGTACCTCAGGTGTTTAATATGAGAAAGTTCAGTGGCTGTGCATATGACATAGTGAAAATATTAGTTCAGTGCCAATTATATGTACGATTTCAGTATTTGAATGACATGGCGTGAACGACAGGATGAAAAGATACAACAAAAAAGGAGAGGAAATACTTTTTGTTACGGTCACGGACATTTATCCACGTTTTTTCAACATGCCTAACAAGAGCAAATCACTGTTGGAAAATACTCGCGATGCTGCATGGCATTAACGCAAGGTGGCGAAACTCCAGAGAAGTCAGGTAAGAAACCACAAAACACAATCCACACAGTAGCTAATGCTACAGCTACAGTTTGTTAGTTACTCACCCATACAGCCTTCCAACTATGTAATTATCCATCCGCGACATGAATTCACGCATTATGTTCCTCTTGGTCTCAGGGTTAAGATCATTTTTGTTCCAGAGTTAAATAATAACTCGCCTTTTGGTAGTTGGATAATGCTGGAAATACAATTATTGTTGATCTTCATTTTTTACGAGAGGCTGCATTCATGTTGGTTACCACTAAACAGCCAAGCTGCAAAGTAAACAATCACTATATCTATAAAGTATGTATATCGACAATCAACACATTTCCTTTTCAACTGTCTATTAGATTAGGGAGGGATGTGAGGTCTCCACTGAGGTTAAGGTGAAGTTTAGGTTTATCAACAACTTCTTCAGCAGAGAGCCAGCAACACAGGTCATGGTGACCTGTGTTGCTGGCTCTGACAGTCACAGATTTTGGTGCAACACCGGTTAAATCAAGGGAAAATATACTTGCATAACCTATTACATTTTTCTGAGGTAATGAGTATTCACCTTTATCCATCCTTACCACGATATATAAATTATTACTTAGATTTTAGTTTTTAACATGTGACTGTTTTCATTAGCAACTAGATCATACTTCACAATGTAAAGCCTAACCTTTTCATGCATTGTGTCCACTATATTACAATTTAGTCTGTGTGTCATAGCCTATATAAACATTTTTCAGAAATCCCATTATCATTATATATTGACTTTGTTAACCAGTGGTGAGTCATCATGCATTATCTTATTTTAAAAAACTGTCTTGACTTTTCAGCAGTGTGCTGTGAGGACAATTACCACAGATTGAGACAGCAGAGGTCATCGGAGCCACCTGATGCTACAGGTACTCATACCTTCTGATTAACCCTTTCATGCCTATATATGCATATATTTCGTTATGTAGAAATAAACATATTGCTGCTTCACTTTCTTACCTACCTGCTAGCATTACCAAGCTAATAGAATACCTACCTATCTAACTAATTCATCCCACAGCAACTCAATAACAATTCTCATTTACATACACCATCTCATTCACACATGGACTAACATGTCCTTGGTCATGTGGATCTAATTTCAAACAACTATCTGACACAACTACACTCATAGATTAAAATGTACTCAACTGCATTAAAAAAAAATGTGTTTAAATATTTACTTTTCAGCCGAGCGACGGGAGAACGATCACCAGTGAAAGAGACTGAAGAAGTCATTGGATCGACCTCAGGTTACAGGTACTCATACTTTACATACACAATCTTATTCACAAATGGCCTAACTAAGCTTGGTTGTGTGGATCTCATTTCAAACTACTAACTGACTCTACTACACTCATAAAATTATCATTTAGTCAACTGCATAAAAGCCACATTTGAAATATTTACTTTTCAGCTGAGCGCCGTAAGAACAGTCAGCAGCAAATCAGACAGAAGAGATCATCGGAGACACCAGCAGCTACAGGTACTCATACTTTCCGATTTATTACTCATTGAACAAGTGATCACATTACTTAATTAAAGAGCCGAAGTTGCATTACTATTTAAATTACTTTCATTATTCAGTTCAAATTCATCCAGAACCAAAACAGAGGCATCGCTCATCGTCTGTATCTAACATGTAGAAACAGGAAACAAGATGTTGTGGTTTCACAAGCTGATCCACAGTTTATACTGAGACAGGAAGCAGCATCCTTTATCTGACAATGAAAACTGAGTCTGATCTGACTGAAACTTGTTGTGAAAAGAGGAAGAATAAGGTAACCATATTATAAGATGAGCACACATGCTAGCAGAGCAATGCTTTTGTGGCCCTTATAGGTTTTCCACAGACTGGTTAATAAAGTTTTAGTTTTCTACAGACTGTTTAGAGTAAAATTGAAGACGCTGACACAAAATAGCAAAACATTGACACAAAATACCCCATGTAAACATTGTACCCCCATTTTAAAACTCAAATCACTTAAACAACATGATTATTTATCAATCTGTTCCTGTGGCAGTCAGTTAAAACTAAGTCTGTGCAATTACAGTAGAATGGCCACAAGAGGGCGCAGGCGCTCGCGAGTGTAGCATCTTACATGCAGTGACTGTTCTTCCGGCCACAGAAGAAGTCAGAGGTCAGAGGTTATAACGACCAGTGTGCCGCGAAAATATTGAACCGTCACTGATGTGTTTTATATGTATTTCTGCACAGGTATGTATTGTTGGATGACAGATATAATCAATAAGTTGTCTAAGACAGTGTTGTGATGTGAGAGAAAGGGGAAATATTAATGTATGGGGCCGGAAGTTGTGTGTTTACTTTGAATGCTAACATTAGCTACCAGCGCTAATGTTAGCATGCTAGCTGTTAACGTCCGTGACTGTAAATAGCGTCTCAGGTGATTTCTGTACAATGCTAAGTGCTAATGTTAAACTCTAGCAGCTCGTCTGTTGAGCCATATTGATATTATTTTGATATTATTTCTATTCAGTGTTAAAGACACAATACATTAGCCAAGTAAGACCTTTAGTGTTATGTTAGGCTGTAGGTGTCACTGCTTTATTAGGAGGAAATGTGATGTCAGGTCCGTCTATGTTATATTGTGTTTTGTTAACTTGACAGCATAATAATTTGAATTGTGTTGAAATTCCCATATATGAATATAGGATATAAATGTTGTTTTATACAGGTTTTGTATATGAGAAGGTAGGTGTTTAATATGAGAAAGTTCAGTGGCTGTGCATATGACATAGTGAAAATATTAGTTCAGTGCCAATTATATGTAAGATTTCAGTATTTGAATGACATGGCGTGAACTACGGGATGTAAAGAGACAACAAAAAGGAGAGGAGATACTTTTTGTTACGGTCACGGACATGTATCCACGATATTTATCCACGTTTTTTCAACATGCCTGACAAGAGCAAATCACTGTTGGAAAATACTCATGATGCCGCCAAACGCTGCATGACATTAACGCAAGGTGGCGAAACTCCAGAGAAGTCAGGTAAGAAACCACAAAACACAATCCACACAGTAGCTAATGCTAATGCTACAGTTTGTTAGTTACTCACCCACACAGTAGCTAATGCTAATGCTACAGCTACAGTTTGTTAGTTACTCACCCATACAGTAGCTAATGCTACAGCTACAGTTTGTTAGTTACTCATCCATACAGCCTTCCAACTATGTATTTATCCATCCGCGACATGAATTCATGCATTATGTTCCTCTTGGTCTAAGGGTTAAGATCATTTTTGTTCCAGAGTTAAAAAATAACTCCCCTAACAATAACTTTGATCTATGAATGAGGGTCAGGGATCACAGTGTTACCATGAATACATGCGCTGCGAACACACACGGGCATACACACACACACACACACACTTCTGGCGGTAGTATTTTTTTGGTAGTTGGATAATGCTGGAAGTACAATTATTGTTGATCTTCATTTTTTACGAAAAATCACTAAACAGCCAAGCTGCAAAGTAAACAATCACTATATCTATAAAGTATATCGACAAGCAACACATTTCCTTTTCAACTGTCTTATAGGTTAAGGAGGGATGTGATGTCTCCACTGAGGTTAAGGTGAAGTTTAGGTTTATCAACAACTTCTTCAGCAGACAGGCAGCAACACAGGTCACCGTTTCTGACAGTCACAGATTTTGGTGTAACACTGGTTAAAACAAGGGAAAATATATTTTTTCAGACAATACTTGCATAAACTATTACATTTTTCTGAGGTAATGAGTATTCACCTTTATCCATCCTTACCAAGATATATAAATTATTACTTAGATTTTAGTTTTTAACATGTGACTTTTTTCATTAGCAACTAGATCATACTTCACAATGTGATTATGTAAAGCCTAACCTTTTCATGCATTGTGTCCACTATATTACAATTAAGTCTGTGTGTCATAGCCTTTATAAAGATTTTACAGAAATCCCATTATCAATATAAATTGACTTTGTTAACCAGTGGTGTGTCATCATGCATTATCTTATTTTAAAAAACTGTCTTGACTTTTCAGCAGTGCGCTGTGAGGACAGTTGCCACAGAATGAGACAGCAGAGATCATCGGAGCCGCCTGAGGCTACAGGTACTCTTACCTTCTGATTAACCCTTTCATGCCTATATATGCATATATTTCGTTATGTAGAAATAAACATATTGCTGCTTCACTTTCTTACCTACCTGCTAGCATTACCAAGCTAATAAAATACCTATCTAACTAATTCATCCCACAGCAACTCAATAACAATTCTCATTTACATACACCATCTCATTCACACATGGACTAACATGTCCTTGGTCATGTGGATCTAATTTCAAACAACTATCTGACACAACTACACTCATAGATTATAATGTACTCAACTGCATTAAAAAAAAATGTGTTTAAATATTTACTTTTCAGTCGAGCGACGTGAGAACGATCACCAGTGAAAGACTGAAGAAGACATTGGAGCGACCTCAGGTTACAGGTACTCATACTTTACATACACAATCTTATTCACAAATGGCCTAACTAAGCTTGGTTGTGTGGATCTCATTTCAAACTACTAACTGACTCTACTACACTCATAAAATTATCATTTAGTCAACTGCATAAAAGCCACATTTGAAATATTTACTTTTCAGCTGAGCGCCGTAAGAACAGTCAGCAGCAAATCAGACAGAAGAGATCATCGGAGACACCAGCAGCTACAGGTACTCATACTTTCCGATTTATTACTCATTGAACATGTTATCACATTACTTAATTAAAGAGCCGAAGTTGCATTACTATTTAAATTACTTTCATTATTCAGTTCAAATTCATCCAGAACCAAAACAGAGGCATCGCTCATCGTCTGTATCTAACATGTAGAAACAGGAAACAAGATGTTGTGGTTTCACAAGCTGATCTACAGTTTGTACTGAGACAGGAAGCAGCATTCTTTATCTGACAATGAAAACTGAGTCTGATCTGACTGAAACTTGTTGTGAAAAGAGGAAGAATAAGGTAACCATATTATAAGATGAGCACACATGCTAGCAGAGCAATGCTTTTGTGGCCCTTATAGGTTTTCCACAGACTGGTTAATAAAGTTTTAGTTTTCTACAGACTGTTTAGAGTAACATTGAAGACACTGACACAAAATAGCAAAACATTGACACAAAATACCCCATGTAAACATTGTACCCCCATTTTAAAACTCAAATCACTTAAACAACATGATTATTTATCAATCTGTTCCTGTGGCAGTCAGTTAAAACGAAGTCTGTGCAATTACAGTAGAATGGCCACAAGAGGGCGCAGGCGCTCGCGAGTGTAGCATCTTACATGCAGTGACTGTTCTTCCGGCCACAGAAGAAGTCAGAGGTCAGAGGTTATCACAACCACTGTGCCGCGAAAATATTGAACCGCCACTGATGTGTTTGATATGTATTTCTGCACAGGTATGTATTGTTGGATGACAGAAATAATCAATAAGTTGTCTAAGACAGTGTTGTGATGTGAGAGAAAGGGGAAATATTAATGTATGGGGCCGGAAGTTGTGTGTTTGCTTTGAATGCTAACATTAGCTACCAGCGCTAATGTTAGCATGCTAGCTGTTAACGTCCGTGACTGTAAATAGCGTCTCAGGTGATTTCTGTACAGTGCTAAGTGCTAATGTTAAACTCTAGCAGCCTGTTAAGATATTGTTATGTGATTTCTATGCTTTGTTAAGCGCTAATGTTAAACTCTAGCAGCTCGTCTGTTGAGCCATTTTGATATTATTTCTATTCAGTGTTAAAGACAAAATACATTAGCCAAGTAAGACCTGTAGTGTTATGTTAGGCTGTAGGTGTCACTGCTTTATTAGGAGGAAATGTGATGTCAGGTCCGTCTATGTCATGTTGTGTTTTGTTAACTTGACAGCATAATAATGTGAATTGTGTTGAAATTCCCTTATATGAATATGGGATATAAATGTTGTTTACAGTTTCAGGTGCCATAGAAATGTGGTTTTATACAGGTTTTGTACATCAGGTGAGAAAGTTCAGTGGCTGTTCATATGACATAGTGAAAATATTAGTTCAGTGCCAATTATATGTAAGATTTCAGTATTTGAATGACATGGCGTGAACGACGGGATGAAAAGAGACAAAAAAGGAGAGGAGATACTTTTTGTTACGGTCACGGACATTTATCCACGTTTTTTCAACATGCCTGACAAGAGCAAATCACTGTTGGAAAATACTCATGATGCCGCCAAACACCGCATGACATTAACGCAAGGTGGCGAAACTCCAGAGAAGTCAGGTAAGAAACCACAAAACACAATCCACACAGTAGCTAATGCTAATGCTACAGCTACAGTTTGTTAGTTACTCACCCATACAGTAGCTAATGCTACAGCTACAGTTTGTTAGTTACTCACCCATACAGTAGCTAATGCTACAGCTACAGTTTGTTAGTTACTCACCCATACAGTAGCTAATGCTACAGCTACAGTTTGTTAGTTACTCACCCATACAGCCTTCCAACTATGTATTTATCCATCCGCGACATGAATTCATGCATTATGTTCCTCTTGGTCTAAGGGTTAAGATCATTTTTGTTCCAGAGTTAAAAAATAACTCCCCTAACAATAACTTTGATCTATGAATGAGGGTCAGGGATCACGTTGTTACCATGAATACATGCGCTGCGAACACACACGGGCATACACACACACACACACACACTTCTGGCGGTAGTATTTTTTTGGTAGTTGGATAATGCTGGAAGTACAATTATTGTTGATCTTCATTTTTTACGAAAAATCACTAAACAGCCAAGCTGCAAGTAAACAATCACTATATCTACAAAGTATATCGACAAGCAACACATTTCCTTTTCAACTGTCTTATAGGTTAAGGAGGGATGTGAGGTCTCCACTGAGGTTAAGGTGAAGTTTAGGTTCATAAACAACTTCTTCAGCAGACAGGCAGCAACACAGGTCACCGTTTCTGACAGTCACAGATTTTGGTGTAACACCGGGTAAAACAAGGGAAAATATATTTTTTCAGACAATACTTGCATAAACTATTACATTTTTCTGAGGTAATGAGTATTCACCTTTATCCATCCTTACCAAGATATATAAATTATTACTTAGATTTTAGTTTTTAACATGTGACTGTTTTCATTAGCAACTAAATCATACTTCACAATGTAAAGCCTAACCTTTTCATGCATTGTGTCCACTATATTACAATTAAGTCTGTGTGTCATAAACTCTATAAACATTTTTCAGAAATCCCATTATCAATATAAATTGACTTTGTTAACCAGTGGTGTGTCATCATGCATTATCTCATTTTAAAAAACTGTCTTGACTTTTCAGCAGTGTGCTGAGAGGACCAGAGAGTTACCACAGAATGAGACAGCAGAGATCATCGGAGCCGCCTGAGGCTACAGGTACTCATACCTTCTGATTAACCCTTTCATGCCTATATATGCATATATTTCATTATGTAGAAATAAACTTACCGCTGCTTCACTTTCTTACCTACCTGCTAGCATTACCATGATACTAAAAAACCTTCCTATCTAATTAATTCATCCCACAGCAACTCAATAACAATTCTCATTTACATACACCATCTCATTCACACGTCCTAGCATGTCCTTTGTTGTGTGGATCTAATTTCAAACAACTATCTGACTCAGCGCAGTGAGAATGATCGCCACCGAAAGAGACTGAAGAAGAGATTGGAGCCTCCTCAGGTTAAAGGTACTCGTACTTTCTGATTACCAGCTGATTCATCCCACAGTAACAACATCAACGACGATAATTTACATACACCATCTTATTCACACATGGCCTAGCATGTCCTTGGTTGTGTGGATCTAATTTCAAACAACTATCTGACTCAGTTACACTCATAGATTATAATTTACTCAACTGCATAAAAAATGTGTTTAAGTATTTAGTTTTCAGCCGAGCGACGTGAGAACGATCGCCAGTGAAACAGACAAAAGAAGTCATTGGAGCGACCTCAGGTTACAGGTACTCATACTTTCTGCTTTACATACACAATCTTATTCACAAATGGCCTAACTAACCTTGGAATATTTGAAATATTTACTTTTCAGCTTAGCGCTGTGAGGACAGTCAGCAGCAAATGAGACTGAAGAGATCATTGGAGACACCAGCAGCTACAGGTACTCATACTTTCCAATTAACCCTTTAAGACATTTGCCCGTAACCAACATGTGGCCCCTGGTTATGTATAACTTGGTTTACGGATTGGTTACAGATCACCAAAGTTATATGGTACCTGTCAGGTATTCCTCACCTGTTCTTCAGACAGTCGCGGTCGAGTGTCGGCATCTTCAATCAGTTCTTTAGCAACATCAAAACATTCTTCCCAGTTGTCTCCATTTATTTTTTTCCTTCATTTCTTTAGTCAACCTTTCTTTTGCAGCTTTCCTTAAAAGCTCTTTCAGTATATTTTCCTCCTTTTCCACATCAGTTAATCATATAGAATCTTCCTGTTGTTACTTTTGCTGTCTGTTGGTTCGCAGCATTTCCTCCTTTTGAAAAGATGAAATGAAGACAAATGCAAAGAGGATAAAAAAGAGCACAGAGAGGCCAGGGTTCTGAATAAGAAGGGAAAACATCATATATATATATATATACAAAAATGACAAACAGCTCTGAGGTAAGTTTTTCCTGATGAACACGACACACTGCAATGTTAAAGATGCATATTTCAGTATCTTTGAAAGGTTTGTATATCTGCTGGTTAAACGGTTCATTGAACTGCACATAAACAGGATCCAACAGGTAACCTAGGTGACCAAAAGTGCTTTAAGAATGTCACAGTTGATCAAAACATTTTAAGTTAATAAATAATTGAAGTTCATGGTTAATTTAATGTAGTTTAAAATTGTCTACAAGGTTAAAAACAATATTAAAATAGTTGTACTGTTCCTTTAACAACGTGACTGTGAACTCCAGCTGTGTTTACTGGAAAGAATCACAGTGAAGCTACGAGGAGATAAAAGAAAGACGGAAGAAAACATGTTAAACTTTCTTTTTTCGAGTTTTTGGGATGATTTTTCTTCGCTTTTTCATCTCCATGGAAACGGGACTTGGTGAGTTAATTACTTCTTTTACCTGTAAAGTCTTCAGTTTATCTTGTCTTCAGATAAGCATGGACAGCTCGACACCAAGTCAGGCATGCAGTTCCATTTGATACACCTCACATGGATTTAGTCTGCATTTCTAGGGCCAGTTTGTTTGGGACCTTAATATACAAATATACATTCTTCTCACTGCTTTAATCTATGAGCGTGTGTCTTTTGGCAAGTAAACATGCTGCATTGTTCTAATCCATAATTATTGTTCTCAGTGTGGACGGAGCTTAACGTTTTGGTTGATTGGGTACAGATCACCAAAGTTATATGGTACCTGTCAGGTATTCCTCACCTGTTCTTCAGACAGTCGCGGTCGAGTGTCGGCATCTTCAATCAGTTCTTTAGCAACATCAAAACATTCTTCCCAGTTGTCTCCATTTATTTTTTTCCTTCATTTCTTTAGTCAACCTTTCTTTTGCAGCTTTCCTTAAAAGGTCTTTCAGTATATTTTCCTGCTCCTCCAAAATCAGTTCATCATATAAAATCTTCCTGTTGTTACTTTGTCTGTGTCTGTTGGTTCACAGCATTTCCTCCATTGAAAAGATGAAATGAAGACAAATGCAAAGAGGATACAAAACAGTACAGAGAGGCCAGGGATCTGAATAAGAAGGAAAAAAATCATGTGTGTATATATATATACACAAAAATGACAAACAGCTCTGAGGTAAGTTTTTCATGATGAACACGACACACTGCAATGTTAAAGATGCATATTTCAGTATCTTTGAAAGGTTTGTATATCTGCTGGTTAAACGGTTCATTGAACTGCATATGAACAGGATCCAACAGGTAACCTAGGCGACCAAAAGCCCTTTAAAAATGTCACAGTTGATAAAAACATTTTAAGTTAATAAATAATTGAAGTTCATAGTTTATTTAATGTAGTTTAAAACAGTCTACTAGGTTAAAAAACAATATTAAAATAGTTGTACTGTTCCTTTAACAACGTGACTGTGAACTCCAGCTGTGTTTACCGGAGAGAATCACAGCGAAGCTACGAGGAGATAAAAGAAAGACGGAAGAAAACGTGTTAAACTTTATACATTTCGAGATTTTGGGATGATTTTTCTTCGCTTTTTCATCTCCATGGAAACGGGACTTGGTGAGTTAATTACTTCTTTTACCTGTAAAGTCTTCAGTTTATCTTGTCTTCAGATAAGCATGGACAGCTCGACACCAAGTCAGGCATGCAGTTCCATTTGATACACCTCACATGGATTTAGTCTGCATTTCCAGGGCCAGTTTGTTTGGGACCTTAATATACAAATATACATTCTTCTCACTGCTTTAATCTATGAGCGCGTCTTTTGGCAAGTAAACATGCTGCATTGTTCTAATCCATAATTATTGTTCTCTGTGTGGACGGAGCTTAACGTTTTGGTTGATTGGTTACAGATCACCAAAGTTATATGGTACCTGTCAGGTATTCCTCACCTGTTCTTCAGACAGTCGCGGTCGAGTGTCGGCATCTTCAATCAGTTCTTTTATCAACATTGAAACATTCTTTCCTGTTGTCTCCATTTATTTTTTTCCTTCATTTCTTTAGTCAACTTTTCTTTTGCAGCTTTCCTTAAAAGGTCTTTCAGTATATTTCCCTCCTCAAAAATCAGTTCATCATATAAAATCTTCCTGTTGTTACTTTTGCTGTCTGTTGGTTCACAGCATTTCCTCCATTGAAAAGATGAAATGAAGACAAATGCAAAGAGGATAAAAAAGAGCACAGAGAGGCCAGGGATCTGAATAAGAAGGAAAAAAATCATGTATATATATATATATACAAAAATGACAAACAGCTCTGAGGTAAGTTTTTCATGATGAACACGACACACTGCAATGTTAAAGATGCATATTTCAGTATCTTTGAAAGGTTTGTATATCTGCTGGTTAAACGGTTCATTGAACTGCATATGAACAGGATCCAACAGGTAACCTAGGCGACCAAAAGCCCTTTAAAAATGTCACAGTTGATAAAAACATTTTAAGTTAATAAATCATTGAAGTTCATAGTTTATTTAATGTAGTTTAAAGTTGTTTAGAAGGTTAAAAACAATATTAAAATAGTTGTACTGTTCCTTTAACAACGTGACTAAACTCCAGCTTACCGGAGAGAATCACAGCGAAGCTACGAGGAGATGGAAAAAAATGCGTTAAACTTTCTTTTTTCGAGATTTTGGGATGATTTTTCTTCCCTTTTTCATCTCCATGGAAACGGGACTTGGTGAGTTAATTACTTCTTTTACTGTGTAACCAGTTAAATCCTCTGTTTAAATGTAAAGTCTTCAGTTTATCTGCTTTATAGCTAAGATATTTTTATGAGAGCAATGTTGTATGAGCGTGTCCCTTTAAGAGAGAGAAGGCACATTGAAGCGGGACAGACAAGTGTGGAGTAATAGTCAGCAGACGAGAAGAAATGTTCTGCTTATGTTTTTGTAAATAAATGTAGAGCATCATAGTGTCCGTCCACTGTTTATCCCCATAAACGCTCAATTATTCTCAGTTTTGTTCCTCTGTTAAGACAAAAACTGACTTTTTTATCCACTGAAAATTGATCTTTTCCAAAAAAATGTTCAGTTTATATTCATACTGTTAATTTCATGTATCTTAATTTTTTCAGGATTATTCATCTTAAATCATATAATTAAATACATTGAATTAGGCACAAACAGAATAACAACAGAGTTAGTTAATAAATCACATTAACAACACTTCAAGTTACACAAAGACACAAAGAGTAAACACTTGTTGTGAAAGTATTTTTTATTATTTATGAGAACTTAACTTTTCATTCCATCACAAACAAACACCAACTATATAATAGAAAATATGTAACATCTATAAATTAGCCTTCATATAAGTATTAACATCATAAACAGTTTCTGATCTTTGTATTTTTAAGACTTTATTCCTTCTGTTGGAGGTTTTGTTTGAACCTCTGCTGGTCGTATATTAGCTGAGTTTGTTAAGATGCATGTAAAGTTTTCAATATTTAATAAAAGTAAAACGTATCAGAGCTGCAAATCAACCACAGAACAACAAATCACAGCAGAGTTTCTTCCACAGTATACAAATCTAGACATTTTTAATTTATTTTTTATTCTAATATTTAAAGACAGAAACAAGGACAGACGACCCAAACACACCAGTGCTGCAGAACATAAAAGCAGGAACGCTGTACAAATAAATAAATTCAGCAAAAATAATGAAAATTAAAAGCAAAGAGTGCATAAAATAAGAAATGTAACAAAAACAGCTGCTTGAATCCAGATTTGGTGCCGAAACAGTGTTCAAATAAAACAACTAGAGGATAAAGATGTGATAAAATGATTAATTAAATGTACACATAACAACAAAGAAAGAAAAATGCTCATAAAAACTTAATAAAATTTATTAATTTATTAATTTATTTTATATTTCTAAAATGGATCTGATACAGTTTACATCATGATCCAATCTGTTTTCCTACAATTAAGTAAAAATGATCTCATTTTTATGAATTACAGTATTAAATACAAAAACTATTGATTGACTGAAGGGTTTTTTGGAGCCTCGTCATTAAGGCTTCTTATTTTGGGATCCAGCAACATTTTGAAATGATTTAAAATTTAAAAAATTAAACATTCAAATTAGTGAAAAGTCATCAAATCTACAAATCTATTGGTGTAATTCTCACAATTAATCACAATTTAGACAAAAACTAAAACATCTTTGAATATAAAAGGCTGTACAGTAAGAAAACATTTAGTTTGGGATACTTTTTTTTAACAGTAATTGTCATTTAAATGTTTGTTTGTGGGAGATTTTGACTGTAAACTGTAGATATATACGATAATGTATATAATCAATACATTTCTATTCAATCTGAGCTTGTTTCATAAATTATTATTTAGTGTTTATTGCTCAACTTTCCCTTTTCTTCAAAGCAAATTCATCCGTGAGGAACAAATCAAAGCTCTAACTGTGTTTAAAGTTAAACCACGTTTAAAGAAATGAAACTTTTAATGTTTTTAAGGATTTAACCTGCAGATCCTGTTCAACATGTTTCTATCAGCTACGAGCAGAAAACAGTCTGAACTCTCAACACGTTCGTAGTCTGAAGGCACAAATACTCAAAAGAGAACATTTATTATTTTCCCTTTAAACCCTGAGAGATATTCTTTTCTTCATAATGTACAAAAGGCTAAAGCTTCAAGAGAAACACAAAGTATTTCATTAAAAAAAGTAAAATACAGAAACATGAAAAATAAAAGTACACAGAAAAATACCCGTTTGCCAAACTGACTGAACTCAGCAGTGACTCTGTGATTAGTGAATTATCTGAGAAGCAGAGAGCAGCTGTGCTTACTAATGTTATATTAGTTGACATCATATTCTTCTCCACCAATCAGGATTTAGCATCATTTGGATCCGATGACGTATTATTGAGTCGCTGAGAGACAGATCTGATCAAACCTCACCGACACAAGCAGGAGGAAGCAGCTCGGATTTTCAGAGTAAAAGTTAAAAGATTAACACCGTCAGCAACGTTCAAAATATATTAACACGGCTTCTGTGAATCTTCTGTTTTAACTCTCTTGTTGTCCTTCGGTTCATTTTGACGCAGGAAGACAAAACTAGGTTTAGTTTCATTTAAATATAAAAGTATAAAACCTTATTCTCTAAAACCAAATTGGGTCATATTTCACCAGTTGAAGGGAAGAAAACTAATGGTGCTTTTCCACTACACAGTTCCAGCACGACTCGACTCGCCTCGGTACGTTTCCAGGAACCTTTTCCATTACAAAAAAAGTACCTACTCAACGTGAGCGGGGTCGTCATAGCACGGCTCCGCGAAACTGCCGTGACTTCGTTTTATACGCGACACAAACACACAAACAATGGAGGACATGGAGGCGATGGTGTACTTGCTGCTGTATGAGTCTTTCTGTCTCACACAAAGCAAGAGAAGAGAAACCAATCTCTGTAACGCTGTTGTTGGTATTTAAAAATGCCGGGTTTGATTCTTGTGTGGGACGGCTCATGACTCTTCCAGTGACTCTCTGACCAATAAGTGGCCGGCAGTCTGGTGACGTCACATTTAGTATCGGCTCGGCTCGCTTGGAACCTCGGCAGAGCAGATACTAAAAAAGTACCAGGAACTATCCCTGATTGAAACGCCAAAAAAAACGAGGCGAGTCGTCCTGGAACTGTGTAGTGGAAAAGCGCCAAAAGAGTTAAGCAAAGTTTCATCGTGTTTCGTCACCGCCTCAGAAGGCAGAAATGTGTCCTGGAGTGGAGCAGAAATGGTGAGTACAAGTATTAAAATGAAGATTATGATTATTATATTAAAGTAAGTGAACAGTGATGTGTCTCATAAAAACATCGGCAGTGACGGCTGCTCTCCGCTTTGTATCATTTTGATTGACAGACAGCAAAAAGCACTTTGTAAACTTAAAAAATAAAAGTTTCTCTCACAGATTCTGCTGTGAATATTAAAATCATGTTTTAGACTTTAGTAGAAAAATAAAATCTTTGTGTTCCTGGTTCACTTCCTGCAGCGCTGCTAAACGCCGCTGTGCTCCGTTATCCAGCCGCGGTATTTGGTGATTCGGGTGTAAACGCCCGGTTTGTTCCTGCGAGCGCAGCCGTCGCCCCAACTCACCACGCCGGCCAGGAAGACCCGCCCATTAGCACCGGTGACAGACAGCGGGCCGCCAGAGTCACCCTGAGAGAGAGACAGACAGACATATTTAAATATATAATAAATATTTTTTTACAATTAAAATCAGACAGATAATCCTGAAAAGCAACAGTATAGATAAAGACTTCTTTTTTTAACTAAAGTTGATTTTAGATGGTTAAATACATTACGTACTGTATCTTGGGATGTATGACTAGTGTTAAAGTCATAAATCTCTCTAAGTCGTTTACTTTAAATAAATAAAAAAGCAGTAAACTAAATTTTAAACAGAGTAGAGGAAATACTGCTTTCCTCTGATGTGTATTGTGATTGGTTACCTGACAGGCGTCCACGCCTCCTTTCAGGACTCCAGCACACAGCATCCTGTCAGTGACATCACTCATCAGCTTCTTACACACCGTGCCGTTAATAACCCGAACCTCCGCCTTCTGCAGGATGGCCGCAGCAACGCCTGAAAGACAACGGGAACAAATCTGAGTCAAATGGTTTGTTTTGTTTTACACACAAAAAAAGTCCAATAATCTCAATCAAGGAGCATTTAGCAGCTAAAGAGCCTGCTGGAGGTGGAGCTAGTTTACACTACTTTATATACAGTTAGCTAGTTTATTTCAGTGGTTCCCAACCTAGGGGTGGGGCCCCTCCAAAGGGTCAGCAGATAAATGTGAGGGGTGGTGAGATGATTAATGGGAAAGGAAAGAAGAAAAAACTAAGTTCTGATACACAAATGTGTTTTCAGTTTTTGGACTTTTTCTCTAATCTTTGATTTTTGCTGAAATATTGGATCATTTGAACATTTATTGAGATGAAACCATGTGAGAAGTTTAGAGGGAAAAATCACTATTTGGTGGAGCTGTTAACAACTCATAGACATCTGAAATGTGAGCCTGACTACACACTGCTTTTTGGTTTCATCTTTAACAATGTGTTGTATTTATAAAGCTTGTTATATTATCCATTGTGTCAAATCTGCATCTGAAAAGTAACTAAAGCTGTCAAATAAATGTAGTGGAGTAGAAAGTACAATATTTCCCTCTGAGATGTAAAAAGTAGCATCACATGGAAATACTACAGTAAAGTACAAGTACCTCAAACTGTACTTAAATACTCAAGTAATTGTTCTTAATAATCAAAAGGTGTAGTTTTTAACTCACCTCCCTCTCTGGTGGCTCCCCAGCCGGTGATCCAAGCCTCTTGGCCTGCTGGGAAGTTGTGTGTGGTGGAGGGAAGGCAGATGGGCCAGATGTTCTGGTTGAGTGTGACATCAGAGTCTAGTTCCATCAGAGCGATGTCGTTGTCGTAGGTGCTCGGGTCGTAATCTTTGTGAGTGATGATCCGCTTCAGGTTCCTCCTCACCGTCCACTCATTGGTCAGACCCTGAACGTGCAGCCCCATGAGGGCCTGCCATTGGTCGGCCTGGGAGTACCTGAGACAGCACAGGTGGAGAGGTCAGAGGTCACGTCTGCAGCAGGGAGCAGCTGAATGACTGTAGTGTGTCAGACTTTTATTACTACAAAATGTGAGTTCAGCCTTGAATATTAAAAGTTTTTATACATGCAGAGTTTTATTAAAGCGATGGTTCGGCGTAATTTCGACCTAGCGGCATATGCACCATGAGGTCTATCTAATCACCGCCTCAGCCCTTTTTTTTCATTTGGTGGAGTAATTTACGAGATACACTGGTGGGTCCGTTAGCGCCTTTACTAAGCCATTCGGCTGATGGCTCCAACTCCACTATTTTGCGACCAAATGAAAAAAAAGGGCTGAGGCGGTCAATAGATAGACCTCATGGTGCATATGACGCTAGGTCGAAATTACGCCGAATCATCGCTTTAAAAGGCTTTTTCCACCCCAAGTACATTTTGAAAGGTGGCTGTTCAGGTGTATTTGGATTTATTTGACTCTGAGCTTGACGCTGTTTATATCACAGGTATCTCAGAAGAGGTGGAGCTGCCCCTACTTGACTTTCCCGCTGTCCTGGACACAGTGGGCGGCGGTCACCAGCCAGCGGCTGCTCAACACCGACGCCCCACACGTGTGACCTTTGCCCCTGACATGGAGGCTGACCTGCCAGGGCCACTCGCCCTCCCGCGACGCCTGACCGCCCACGATACGAGAGCTCCGGTACGGCCGCGTCCCGCACTCTGAAAACACACAGTCACAATGTACAGTTAGAGATAAACTACACACACACACACACTCATCACTACTGACACACTCTCTGATGTTTGATTTAAATCTTCAGTTGTGTGTTAAACGTACCACAGTTGTCCTCATCGGAGCCATCCTCACAGTCCTGCTCTCCGTCACACTCTGGGTTCTGTTTGCTGATGCAGAGTCCGCTTCTGCAACGGAAAGTGAACTCTGAACACTGCTGCAGCACCAGAGCTGAAAGACGAGAGAGAGATAGTCAACATCAACTTCCCAAAGAGCTGAAGTTTACTGTCATGTATGAGAGAAAAGCATCAAATCATCACATCTGAGAAGCTGAAAACAAATATTTGGCATTTTTGCTTCAACAATGAGACTACACAGATATGAATCCTCAAAGAGCAGACATGGAACTATTTTTAAACGCTCAAGTCCTTTTAACAACTATCTTTCACTTTTTAAGAATAATTAATTTTAAATAAATTAGAGTGTCTGTTAGAAACTGTAGGTTTGTTTCCCTTCATATCAATAACTCATAACAAGGAGACTAAGTGGTATAGTGGTGCACCTCCCAAACTTTCACCAGGCTGAGTATGTGTTGGTGCTCACCTCAGTTTGCTGTGTGTCTTTTGAGAATCTCTCACGGTAAGTAGTTTTTAATCTATTTCATTTGGATTATGATGTTTAAGTATGATGAGGAACATTTGATACACAGTACCAGTCAAATGTTTGGACACATCTTCCCATTAACTTGAATGAGAGAGTGTGTCCAAACTTTTGACTGGTACTGTAATTTGCTAAATAGTTCCGCATTTGAAAATGTCTTCAGCTTATTTTTTATTTGAAATATTAATTGTATTGTAATTTGCAAGTATTTAACATCATTTCAAGCTGGATTTCTAATTTGTTTCTTTTATTTTAGAACCATGGCAATCAACAAAGCATCATTCTAATACCAACATTCACATCATTTTGGGAAATAAACAAAATACTAATTGATTGCAACCTGTGTTTCCTGGTGGTTCTTTGGCTCCAGTTCGAACCATTATACATAACAGTGTCAGTTTCTTACATTTTTCACACGTGGACTCATCAGATCCATCGGAGCAGTCGTCTTGTCTGTTACACTTCAACTTCTCTGAGATGCAGCGTCCATTTCTGCAGGTAAACTCTCCTGGTTTGCATTGTCCTGTAAAAGAGAAAGAAATGAAACCACAGTGAGATTTTCACTTATGAAACATTTAACAGCCTGATGGTGAGTATGAAGAGACATCGTGTGTTCAGCAGCTTGACGTGTTTATGAAGTTCATCCAACAGTTCGACTCACCGCAGTTCTCCTCGTCACTGTTGTCTCCGCAGTCGTCCAAGCCGTCACACTCCCAGAACTTCGGTTTGCAGCGACCGTTTTTACACTTCATCTGAGACGCTTCACACTCTGAGCAGAGACACCAAGAAAAACATGTTACAATACTTCCTGTACTCTGTTTCAGCTGAGTCCGTCGAGTCCTTCTGAAGACGTAAACCTGACAGAGCTGCTCACAGAAATACAGACTAGTGTTTAAAACCAGCTGAAAATGAGCCAAGCATCATCATCTATGAAATAAATGTGACATGTTGAGTTAAAAGCTGATAAACTTCATCAGAACAATGAAGCTGATTGTACAGAAGTATTTCCGAGTGAAGCATCTTTACTCACAACAGATCTTTGAATGAATAGCTGCACACACTGACTTTATTTCATTAGCAGCTGATCAGTTTAACCTGAGATCAGAAGCTGCCACTGATATATTTTTATTGATCTTTGCTCATTAAAAAGGAAGAGGAGACATTAACCCTCCTGTTGTCCTTGAGTCAAGGAAGGAAGGATGGGAGGGAGGAAGAAGGAAGGAAGGATGGGAGGGAGGAAGAAGGAAAGGAGGGAGAAAGAAGGAAGGAAATGAGGGAGGGAGGAAGGAAGGACAGAAGGGGAGAAGGAGGAAGGACAGACGGAAGGGAGGAAAGAAGGAACAGTCAAAACAGACGGGGTCAATTTGACCCAGGAGGACGAAACGAAGGTTAAGAGACTGATCAGCGTCCACAGTCAATTATCTGGACTCACTGCAGTTGTCCTCGTCGGTGCCGTCTCCACAGTCGTTCCAGCCGTCACACTGCAGAGTCGTGTTGATGCACAGGTTGTTGGAGCACTGGAACTCTCCCGGACAAGCTGAGCAATGACATCACACAGTCAGACACTCCAATCCAAACGTCACTTTTCAACTAATAACTGATGGTATGCTTTAGAAAGTGTGTTATTAGATTAAAACACTCAAACCATTGCAGCAGTCCTTTAATGAAATCTAAATAAAGAGCGTTTTTCTTACGGTTGGTTGGGACGAAGGCTTCGTACTCGGCGGTGAAACCCTGGTCCACGTAAGACTTGTCCGAGTTGAATTTGACGGTCATCTTGTTGCTTCTGCTGGTGAACACGCTGCTTTCTAGGTTACTGCCGCAAAGTCTACAACACAGAGAGAAACAGGAAGGTAAGACAGTCATAATACAGTAACACAGAGTGGTTTTATTTATCGTTATAGAACATTAAACATTGATCTTTAGAGCATCTTAGCTTTTATCTGGTTGTCTCGTTTTTATTGTGTTAAAAGTACAACTGGAGTGGCAGCTGTAATCTCATTATATGTTAAATATACTGACAGTAAAGCTTTCTATTCTATTTAAAAGTTAGATCTAAAATCATCAGTACCGGAGTCTGACCACCAATCAAAGGTAAAGAGGAAGTACTGAAACTAGAAGCTAAATGTTGGATGATGACCGACCTCTGACCGTTGACATCAACATAATCCTTCGGACATCCCTTAGTGTCTCGTCCCAGGGAGAATTCCTTGAACTGCACCTTCACAAACTTTTCTTTTGGGACCTGAAATAGTAGCAATGACAAAAGATCATCATAAAAACACAGAATCTGTTAAATATCACATTAAACATTAAGTAGTCGATTTGGTGCATCTTTTCTGTTTATTAGAGTAAATGTATGTTTATTATTAACTGCAATCTAAGAAACACATTTCAAACATTTCTACATTTATTTGAAATAAAACAAGTTTCAAAAATCTAAATTAAATGTTTTCAGGTGTATCTGAGCAGGACGCCATTGGATTTTTGCAGTTTTTTTTAATTGTGCATCATCATCCAATCATGTTCGTTAATTTAAGGACCGTCCACATATCACCATATTTGGTGATGGAGACATTGATTTCTGCTTTGAGACTTAAGAGACATTTTTGACCATTTTCAGTAAAGCTGTATCAGCTGTTCAGTGACGCCCTCGACTCTGCTGTAATCAGTTACGAGCCACCATAATCCTCCATCTACATTTCATTTTGATTCTGAATGTTTTTTTTTCTGCGTCCTAAATAAAGTTTTGAAGGACGAAAAAGAAAATCTAAACAAATAACCAAACAGGTCAGATTGTAGCTTTAAGTATGAGTAAAGAAAGAAGATTAACCCTCCTGTTGTCCTCGAGTCAAGGAAGGAAGGGAGGAAGAAGGAAGGAAAGGAGGGAGGGAGAAAGGAAAAGAGGAAGGAAGGAAATAAGGAAGGTAGGGGGAGGAAAGAAGGAAGGACAAAAGGAGGAGGGAGGGAGAAAGGAAAAGAATGGAGGAGGGAATGAAAGAAGGACAGATTAAAGAAAGAAGGGAGGAAGGTATTTGGGAGGAAAGAAAGAGGAGGGAGGGAGGAAGGTACAGTCAAAACAGACGGGGTCAATTTGACCCGGGAGGACGACAGGAAGGTTAAAAACAGGTCACACACATTACTTGCATTAACCCAAGGTGCTCATTAATTACTCAGATCACAGTGTTTTTACATTAGCAGACACTGACCTCGATGTCCCAGACACACGTGGTTGTTGGAGGATAGTTGGAGGGGAAGAAAGGTGAAGAGAAAGATCCTTTATCTGCCGTCAGTTTCCCTCCACAGTCTGAACAACGAGACAGACGAGTCACACTGAAGTCAACATCAATCAATCTGTTCATGGGTCTGAATGTAGAGACGCTAAGATGATTAAATATTATGAAACTACAAATGAAAAGTCACTAAATCTTACTCTCATATTTTTAAACTAATTGACTAAAAATGTAATAGTTAGTCAATTATTTGATCGACTTGCCACAATTCTGATTCCAGCTTCTTAAATGTGAACATTTTCTGTTTCTTTTAGTACTTTCTGACAGTAAACTGAAATAAAATGTCAGAAAGAGTTGACAAATATTCATCACAGTTCTCAAAAACTCACTCAAAATAATCCAGTTTACTGTCACACAAAACTAAGAAATAAAAAGAGAAAAGTTCCACAGTTGTTAAAGCTGTAATTAATTGCAACCAATCAAATAATTAACTAATGTTACTCAGCTCTGGGAAAACTTGAAACAAATCAAATGATGTCAGTTTTAGCCTCTGATGAAGAGTGACTACAGCTCAGAGTGTTTCCATACTTGCTGCATTCAGAGGGATCTGGGAGTAGTTAGCTCTGAAGCCGGGGAAGTTCTTCTCATCGCTGGTGATCATAGTCAAGAACATGACGTTACCCGAAGACAAGAAGGACAGAGAGCCGTGAGGGTATCCACACTGTCTGAGAGACGACACAGTGTTAGTCTGAGAGGCTGAAACTTACCTGAATCAGTGTTTCCATGTGATGCTACTTTCTACATCTCAGAGGGAAATATTGTACTTTACTGTAGTACAGTTTTAGGTACTTGTACTTTACTGTAGTACAGTTTGAGGTACTTGTACTTTACTGTAGTACAGTTTGAGGTACTTGTACTATACTGTAGTACAGTCTGAGGTACTTGTACTTTACTGTAGTACAGTTTGAGGTACTTGTACTTTACTGTGGTACAGTTTAAGGTACTTGTACGTTACTGTAGTACAATTTGAGGTACTTGTACTTTACTGTAGTACAGTTAGAGGTACTTGTACTTTACTGTAGTACAGTTAGAGGTACTTGTACTTTACTGCAGTACAGTTTGAGGTATTTGTACTTTACAGTAGTACAGTTTGAGGTACTTGTACTTTACAGTAGTACAGTTTGAGGTACTTGTACTTTACTGCAGTACAGTTTGAGGTACTTGTACTTTACTGTAGAACAGTTTGAGGTACTTGTACTTTACTGTAGTATTTCCATGTGATGCTACTTTCTACATCTCAGAGGGAAATATTGTACTTTCTACTCCACTACTTTTATTTGACAGCTTTAGTTACTTTTCAGATGCAGATTTGACACAATGGATAATATAACAAGCTTTATAAATACAACACATTGTTAAAGATGAAACCAAACAGCAGTGTGTAGTCGGCTCACATTTCAGATGTCTATGAGTTGTTAACAGCTCCACCAAATAGTGATTTTTCCCTCTAAACTTCTCACATGGTTTCATTTCAATAAATGTTCAAATGATCCAATATTTCAGCAAAAATCAAAGATTAGAGAAAAAGTCCAAAAACTGAAAACACATTTGTGTATCAGAACTTAGTTTTTTCTTCTTTCCTCTCCCATTAATCATCTCACCACCCCTCACATTTATCTGCTGACCCTTTGGAGGGGCCCCACCCCTAGGTTGGGAACCACTGGACTAAACTAGCTAACTGTATATAAAGTAGTGTAAACTAGCTCCACCTCCAGCAGCTACAGTTTTTGCTCTCTGACAAACAACTTGTAATTAATTGAGATTTGAAGAAAACATTTTAACCCTTAACCCTCCTGTTGTCCTCGTGTCAAGGAAGGAAGGGAGGACGAAGGAAGGAAAGGAGGGAGGAAGGTAGGAAGAAGGAAGGAAAGGAGGGAGGAAGGTAGGAAAGGAGTGAGGAAGGAAGGTAGGAATAAGGAAGGAAAGAGAGGAAGAAGGAAGGGAAGTAGGAAAGGAAGGAAGGAAAGAAAGAAGGAGGGAGAAAGGAAAAGAGGAAGACGAAAGAAGGGAGGAAGGTAGGGGGAGGAAAGAAAGAGGAGGGAGGGAGGAAAGAAGGAAGGAAAGAAAGAGAAGGATGGAGGGAGGAAGGACAGATGGAAGGAAGGGAGGAAAGAAGGAACAGTCAAAACAGACGGGGTCAATTTGACCCGGGAGGACGACACAAAGGTTAAATAAAGTTTTTTTTCCCTCCCTCCCTCCTTTCCTTCCTTCCCTCCGTCTGTCCTCCCTCCCTCCTTCTTTCCGTCCCTCCTTCCTTTCCTTCTTCCCTTCCTTCCTCCCTCCTTTCCTTCCTTCCCTCCCTCCTTTCCTTCCTTCTTCCTCCCTTCACTTCCTTCTTTCCTTCCTTCTTCCTCCCTTCCTTCCTTCCTTGACTCAAGGACAACAGGAGGGTTAAATCACTACGTGGACGTGTTTGCATCAGTCTCACTCTGTCAGCACGCGGGGCTCCATGGCAACCAGAGCGTCGTAGATCTTGATGAAGTCCTGCTGGCAGTCCTCCTCCAGGATCAGAGTGTGGAAGTCCAGCTTGACTCGATGTCCTCGGTCGGCCCTCAGCTGCCACTGCAGGAGAGCGTTGGGAGGATACGAAGAGTCTGGAAACCCCGGAGACTGGAACACACCCGCTTTACTGACGTGGACGTTGAAGGACTTCTTCTCTGGAAATATAATATATGAGAAGCCAGGTATTAGGACCGAGCACCAGCTTTCATTAAAGCACAGAGGAAACACAGACTGATGTTTGATACTAATCTGGCTCCATGTGACACACACATTTATTTATTTATCTTTGCAAAAACTTCCACATCAATGTCAGCTGATTTATATTGTTTGATGTACTGTTGCTGTCCTTGAGTGCTTTGAAAGACGTTCATTATTATTATTATTATTATACATGAACCTTTGCTCTGTGTTGGTAATCCATTATTATCCTGTTTCTGCTTCTAAGTTCAATACAAACATTAAACTTTAATATCTGGAACTTTAATTCGACTTTATTTTAGCACCATTGTACTGTTAATAATGGTTTTAATGATTTTCAGCTTCTGTTGACAGAATAAAAATAATCTCACTCAGATTTTCACAAGTCAAGGTTTTTTACAATCTACAAATTTCTACAATAAATGTATGGAAGAAAATTCTTAATTTCATTTTATTTATTGTTTATCCTCTAGAGCAGAGGAGTCATTCAAGGGCCACATACAGACCAATTTGATCTCATGTGGCCAGATTATTAAAAAGATGGAAGGAAGGAAGGAAGGACAAATGGTAGGAAGGAAGGAAAAGAAGAGAGGAAGGGAAGAAGGAAGGAAAAGAAGAGAGGAATGGAAGAAGGAAGGAAGGACAAATGGAAGGAAAAGAAGAGAGGAAGGGAAGAAGGAAGGACAAATGGAAGGAAGGACAGATGGAAAGAAGAAAGGAAAAGAAGACAAGAAGGAAGGAAAAGAAGACAGGAAAGAAAGATGGAAGGAAGAAAGAGAACAATGACAGATGGAAGGAAGCAAGAAAGGAAGAGAAGAAAAGAAAGAAGGGAAGAAGGAAGCAATGAAGGAGGGACAGATGGAAGGAAGGAAGGAAAAGAACACAGGAAGGAAAGTGGGCCGGATTGCACTCCTTCGGCGGGCCAGTTCTGGCCAGCGGGCCTCATGTTTGACCCTTCTGCTTTAGAGTCTTGGGTCGAGGGTCGTGGAGCTGCAGTCAATCACAGCGCTAACAACCACCTTTAAATTCCGCCTTAAAACCCGACAAACAGATTCAGGCTCATATTGATTTCTTGAAGATGAAACTAAATCATATCTTTTTTTATGTGTGTTTGTTAGTTGCCTATAAATAAAATTCATTATTATCATTATTATAATAATAGAGACAGACAACCATTCAAACTAGAGCTGGGCAATATATCGATATTATATAAATATCGTGACATGACACTACATCTCGTCTTAGAATTTGGATATCGTAACATCGTGATACGGAGTCTTTTCCTGGTTTTAAAGGTGTATTACAGTAACATGATTTATCTTCTAGCTGTTCTGGTACTTTGCCTTTACCTACTTTGTCATTATATCCAAATTACTGATGATTATATATAAAAAATCTTATTATGCAATATTGTTGCACTATCGATATCGAGGTTTCTGGTATAAAATATTGTGATATATGATATATCTATATCGCCCAGCCCTAATACAAACTCACATTTACACCTACGGCTCATTTACAGTCACCTGCATGTTTTTGGTATGAAGGAGGAAGCCAACAGTTTTAATATTAACTATGAAAGATAAGTAATTTTCATCCAACTCTGGTCAATAAGACTTAAATTCTTACCAATAAACGAGCTCCTCATCATGCGTGGATCTTTAGCTGTGAGCAGAGAGGAAAAAAAATATATTCATTTAAACTCAATTAAAAGCACAGTTTAGCTCAGAAGAATCACATTACTTATAGAACTTTAACATTTGTCTCAACCAGGCGGGGAGTTCCGGTCCTCTACAATGAGGCCAACGCGGAAGTAACTTAAAACTGCATTCTATCAAAAGGCCACCAGGGGGCGACCGTTTTGGTGTCAAAAGGACTTCCGTCTCTATACAAGTCAATGGAGAATTCACCAACTTCTCACTTGATTTCTAACCTCCTTCCTTCCTTCCTTATTCCTTTCTTTCCTTCCTTCCTTCCTTATTCCTCTTTCCTTCCTTCCTCCTTTCTTTCCTTCCTTCCTTCCTTATTCCTTTCTTTCCTTCCTTATTCCTTCCTCCTTTCTTTCTTTCCTTCCTTCTTTCCTTCCTTCCTTACTCCTGTCCTTCCTTCCTTCTTACTCCTTTCTTTCCTTCCTTCCTTCCTCCCTCCTTACTCCTTTCTTTCCTTCCTTCCTTCCTCCTTTCCTTCCTTCCTTCCTTCATCCCTCCATCCTTACTCCTTTCCTTCCTTCCTGCTTCCATCCTTACTCCTTTCTTTCCTTCCTTCCTTCCTTCATGCCTCCATCCTTACTCCTTTCTTTCTTTCTTTCCTTCATTCCTTCCTTCCTTCATTGACCAGAGGACAACAGGAGGGTTAAACACTTCATCTTTGACTCTGGATGAGTCATTAACACAGTTTTCTGACATTTTATCATTGAGTAACTGATGAATATAAAGGTTATTGCAGCTGTAGTAGATGTGAGTCGCTGTAAAAACCTCGTGAGACGAAGCTGTTGACGTTGAGAGGGTCTGTGGGTTTCAGCATCTGGCGTCCGCGGCTCGAATGACTTCCTGCCGCCGGCTCCAGAGACTCGATGGCTTTGTCCACTGAATCCTGCTGAGGGACGGGCAGCTCGAACTCTGACTCGTAGTACGCAACCACGCTGTCTCCGTCTCCCTCGCTGCAGCAGAGGATAAAGTGATGGAGCGTAGCATTAGCGTAGCATAAAGACTGGAAGCGGGGGGAAACTGCTAGCCTCGCTCTGTCCAAAGATCTAAATATACACCTGTCAGCTCCTTTAACCCTCCTGTTGTCCTCCTGGGTCAAGTTGACCCCATCTGTTTTGACTGTTCCTTCCTCCCTCCTTCTCTCTTAATTTCCTTCCTCCATCCCCCTTCCTTTCTTCCTTCCTTTATTTCCTCTGTCCTTCTTCCTCCCTCCCTCCCTCGCTCCTTTCCTTGCTTCTTCCTCCCTTCCCCCTCCCTACTACCTTCCTTCCTTCCTTATTTCCTCCGTCCTTCCTTCCTTTCCTTCCTCCCTTCCTTTCTTAACTCGAGGACAACAGGAGGGTTAAATAAAGGTAATGGAATACAATTGTTCTAAATATTACATTTAATCTGGGGAATCATGGAGATCAGGAAACATTTACATGTTTTAAATGAAGTCATTATTAGTATAAGTCCACTTAAATACACTGTAGGTGATAAAATATGTAATATATATAATGACTTATATAAATAAATATATTTATTTATTCCTTTTGTGGTTACACCATTTGACATTTTCAGGAGCATTCAGTCTTACTTTTGGTTGAAAAAAATGGTGCAAATGTCATTTCAAATGATATAAAACCAACAAAAATACTAAATGTACATTTTAACAAACCCGATGCTGCTTTTAAAACTAGTTTAACCCTCCTGTTGTCCTCGAGTCAAGGAAGGAAGGAATAATGGAAGAAAGGGAGAAAGAAAAGGAAGGAGGAAAGGAAAGAAGAAAAGGAGGGAGGGAGGAAAGGAAAGAAGGAAGGGAGGACGGATGGAAGGAAGGAGGAAGTAAAAAAAAGGAGGGAGGGAGGAAGGAAGGATGGAAAGATGGAAGGAAGGAAGGAGGGAAGGAAGGAAGGACAGACGGAAGGAAGGAAGGGAGGAAAGAAGGAACAGTCAAAACAGACAGGGTCAATTTGACCCGGGAGGACGACACGAAGGTTAACTGATTTATGAATTCATCATCTTTAGGATTTAGTGATTAGTGACTCTTTAAATGGATCGGTACCTGAACGCCTGCACCGAGGAGTCTCTGAAGTATTTACCCAGCACTGAGTCTTTGGAGTAAATGAGTTTCAGCTGAAAGGTTAAAAACAAAAGGTCACATTAACATCTGTTCAATGTTACAATAAACAAAGCAGAAGAAGAGACACAGAAGCAGAAGTATAAAACAGGCGTGTAGATCTCCCATGATGCTTTGCAGCAAAGTGTGAATGTGTCTCACCTGCTTCTTGACCAGAGATGCTAGCTTGGTGAACTGCTGGCTCGCTGGATCTTCATACGCTGCCGTGAACGGCTGGTTACTGATTCCCATCGAGCCGATGTAGATTCTCTTCACTCTGACGTCTCGACGCACTGAAGACACAAACATGTTCACACTGTTTATTTATCTGCTGTGAGTTTAATGATGAGTGTCAGCAGGAAACCAAACCATCTCTCCTCCATCTGCAGGCTGAGTGACTTATAATACCTTTTCCCCACTTAGTGAGAGAAGAGCAACTTTTTGGACTTAAAAGGACGAGTTCCCAGTGTTTCCCTCTCTGTAATCATTCCTCCTGTTCATAGTAGTAGTAGTACTTTATGGAGTAGTAGTAGTAGTAGTAGTACTTTATGGAGTAGTAGTAGTAGTAGTAGTACTTTATAGAGTAGTAGTAGTAGTACTTTATGGAGTAGTAGTAGTAGTAGTACTTTATGTAGTAGTAGTAGTAGTACTTTATGGAGTACTTTATGACTTCCATTGTAAACATGATGAAGGGATCTTCTAATGGCTCTAACCCATAATGAATGAACAGGAGGAATCATTACTCTGAGTCAGGTCTCAATGTGTTGGAGGCACAACAATGAAAGCTTATCTCAGTTTCTAGCTGCACTGTTTGTCTAAGCAGCATAAAGCTTCCTATCAGGGCTCTGCTATGTGGTCGAGCCTGCTGTGAGAGATCTGAGCCGTGCACTTCCTGTTGCCTGATGAATAGAGATTGTTATGATGAGCTCACAGTGGAAGTGCCAGACCAGCAGTCCGGTCAGCAGAGACAGAGCGAGGGCCGAGAGCAGCAGGCCGACGCCGATCCACAGCTTCTTCCTGCGGCCCGGTTTCTTCTCCAGATGTTTGGAGTCGGAGGCCGGCAGGAACTGAAGCACCGTGTCCCATTCTGCGTCCTGAGGAGAGATAAAAGACTCTCAGTGAATTTGTTTAAACATTGACACAGACGAGAGGAAACAGGCTGATCGGAGCTTTTCTTTGGTTCTGATTTCCTTTAAAGCTTTTCTGTGTTAATTTAAGTGAAGCAGCCCTTTAAACTTCCTGTCGTCCTCCCGGGTCAAATTGACCCTGTCTGTTTTGATTCTTCCTTCCTCCCTTCATCCCCCTTTCTTCCTTCCTTCCTTCTGTCCTTCCTCCCTCCCTCCTTCCTTTTTACTCCCTCGGTCCTACCTTCCTTCTTTCCTCCATCCTTCCCTTCCTTCCTCCCTACATCCCTCCCTTCCTTCCGTCTGTCCTTCCTCCCTCCTTCTCTTTCTTTCCTTCCTTCCTTCCTCCCTCCCTCCTTTCCTCCCTCCCTCCTTCTTTCCTTCCCTCCTTCCTTCTTTCATTCCTTCCCTCCTTTTCTTCCTCCCCACCTTCCTTGGGATCATTTCCTCCCTTTTTCCTTCCTTCCTTCCTTCCTCCCTCCCTCCCTGCCTTCCTTTTTCCTCCCTTCCTCCCTCCTTTCCTTCCTCCCTTCCTTCCTTCTTCCTCCGTTCCTTCCTTCCTTCCTTGACTCGAGGACAACAGCAGGGTTAAAGAACTTTTAAAGGAACTTTTTTAACGTGATGATGAAATATAATCTCACTAGTAATAATAGTAGTAGTACTTTGTGTAGTAGAAGCAGTAACATTATTAAAATGATTATTCATTCATTAAACCAGGAGCGGATTCATGTTGAGCTTTGGTTGGACCTCGTCAGTCTGGTCTGATCTGTTCTGACATCACAAACCAGTTTTACACTCAGGTTCATCTGTTGTGTTCAGACATTTAACACCTGAGAGCTTTGACTTCTGCTTTTGTTCAGTGAAGAATTGACTGATGGATAGCAGTCAGAGTCAGTGTGTGTGGGACAGTGAGGGTGAAGCTGCTGCTGGGTGGAGCTGCGTCAGCGTGTTGGGTCCTGCCAACAACAACAATAACAGAGTTACTCCACACCTCTGCTGCTGATCCACACCTTTCTACTGATCCACACCTCTGCTGCTGATCCACACCTTTCTACTGATCCACACCTGCCATAATCCAACAAACCAGTCAGCAGCAGAATCAGGCCAGAGTTCACAGCTGACATCACACAGACAAGGTGTGCAGGGTGGCTCAGTGCTAACAGCTAACAGCTAACAGTGAGATAATGTTACAGGGAGCAGCTGCATGAACCTGAACGCACACAAAGACAAATATGCAGACGCATTCCTTTCTTTTCATTAATGAAGCCGTGTGTCCACATTGTTCTGGTTGATACAGCTCACTGCTACTACTAGTACTCCTAAAAGTACTACATCTACTAATACCACTACTACAACTACTTCTACTGTTATAACAACTATTACTTCTGTTACTAGTACTCCTACACAAAGTACTACTTCTACTAGGCTACTACTATAGACTGTATATAAGAAATGGACGTAACATCCATGACGTCACCCATTGGTTTGTGGACTGCTGCTCGGAGGCCAATAGTATCGGATCTGAGCAGCGCCATCTTGAACATTTCAGGTGCATGCTGGGAAAAATAAAAACAGGGATTCTACTTATATGGGCATCAGGAGGAGCATGAGGCGCCCTCCTGAACCTGTGAACCAATCAACCTGTCAATCACGACGTAGCCACGCCCTAATTCATACCCTGCTTTATCGTCACATATAAAATCAGGGAGGCCAAAATGTCCCAAATGAACATCATACTGCATTGAAGAAGGCTTTAAACTAGCGATTGAGACCATAAACACATTTTGAAAACGTTTACTGAGGTTAGAAATCAAGTGAGAAGTTGGTGAATTCTCCATTGACTTGTATAGAGACGGAAGTCCTTTTGACACCAAAACAGTCGCCCCCTGGTGGCCTTTTGATAGAATGCAGTTTTAAGTTACTTACGCGTTGGCCTCATTTCAGAGGACCGGAGCTCCCCACCTGGCTACTACTAAAAATACTACTACTGTAATAACTACCATTACTACTGTTACTACTACTACTGCAAAAAGTACTACTTGTACAAATACTACTACTGTAACAACTACAAAAAGTACAACTTCAACTTCTACCACTACTGCTACTATTAATACTACAAAAAGTACTACTACTACTGTAACCAGACACACACACTGTCACAGTTACCTTAAAATGGATTTAAACATGAATCACTTTAATCAGAGACACAAACATTAGAGGAGAAGAAGAAGACGTGCAGTTTCTCCAACAGTAATAGAGTTTATATCGTGGACTATAATCCATCATCAGCTGTGATATCTTATCATGAGAAGTGTGATTAAATGAGCTCACACTGAAACCAACATACAGGGTGTGTCATAACTACAGATGAAAGAAGAAATAGTTTATAAGTACGCCTTTGACTGGAGCTGGTTTCAGTCTAAACATTGTTTTATTATTTAGATTTTGTCTCTCAGCTTCTTCCTCAAAACCTGGGACTGAAAAACGAGTCTGAGTCTCTGAACTTCTGTTTTTAAATGTGTGCATGTTTTTAGTAAAAGTACTGCAGTATTATGAGTGATGTAGTATGCAGTATTACAGTAAAAGTACTGCAGTATTATAGTGATGTAGTATGCAGTATTACAGTAAAAGTACTGCAGTATTATAGTGATGTAGTATGCAGTATTACAGTAAAAGTACTGCAGTATTATGAGCGATGTAGTATGCAGTATTACAGTAAAAGTACTGCAGTATTATGAGCGATGTAGTATGCAGTATTACAGTAAAAGTACTGCAGTATTATGAGTGATGTAGTATGCAGTATTACAGTAAAAGTACTGCAGTATTATGAGCGATGTAGTATGCAGTATTACAGTAAAAGTACTGCAGTATTATGAGTGATGTAGTAGCAGTATTACAGTAAAAGTACTGCAGTATTATGAGTGATGTAGTATGCAGTATTACATTAAAAGTACTGCAGTATTATGAGTGATGTAGTATGCAGTATTACAGTAAAAGTACTGCAGTATTATGAGCGATGTAGTATGCAGTATTGCAGTAAAAGTACTGCAGTATTATGAACGATGTAGTATGCAGTATTGCAGTAAAAGTACTGCAGTATTATGAGCGATGTAGTATGCAGTATTACAGTAAAAGTACTGCAGTATTATGAGTGAAGTAGTATGCAGTATTACAGTAAAAGTACTGCAGTATTATGAGCGATGTAGTATGCAGTATTACAGTAAAAGTACTGCAGTATTATGAGCGATGTAGTATGCAGTATTACAGTAAAAGTACTGCAGTATTATGAGCGATGTAGTATGCAGTATTACAGTAAAAGTACTGCAGTATTATGAGCGATGTAGTATGCAGTATTACAGTAAAAGTACTGCAGTATTATGAGCGATGTAGTATGCAGTATTACAGTAAAAGTACTGCAGTATTATGAGCGATGTAGTATGCAGTATTACAGTAAAAGTACTGCAGTATTATGAGCGATGTAGTATGCAGTATTACAGTAAAAGTACTGCAGTATTATGAGTGATGTAGTAGCAGTATTACAGTAAAAGTACTGCAGTATTATGAGTGATGTAGTATGCAGTATTACATTAAAAGTACTGCAGTATTATGAGTGATGTAGTATGCAGTATTACAGTAAAAGTACTGCAGTATTATGAGCGATGTAGTATGCAGTATTACAGTAAAAGTACTGCAGTATTATGAGCGATGTAGTATGCAGTATTGCAGTAAAAGTACTGCAGTATTATGAGCGATGTAGTATGCAGTATTACAGTAAAAGTACTGCAGTATTATGAGTGAAGTAGTATGCAGTATTACAGTAAAAGTACTGCAGTATTATGAGCGATGTAGTATGCAGTATTACAGTAAATAGTGGTTTGGTCCCTCTGACTCTGATCATTTGAACATTTATTGAAATGAAACCATGTGAGAAGTTTAGAGGGAAAAATCAGTATTTGGTGGAGCTGTTAACAACTCATAGACATCTGAAATGTGAGCCGACTACACACTGCTGTTTGGTTTCATCTTTAACAATGTGTTGTATTTATAAAGCTTGTTATATTATCCATTGTGTCAAATCTGCATCTGAAAAGTAACTAAAGCTGTCAAATAAATGTAGTGGAGTAGAAAGTACAATATTTCCCTCTGAGATGTAGAAAGTAGCATCACATGGAAATACTACAGTAAAGTACAAGTACCTCAAACTGTTCTACAGTAAAGTACAAGTACCTCAAACTGTACTGCAGTAAAGTACAAGTACCTCAAACTGTACTGCAGTAAAGTACAAGTACCTCAATCTGTACTACAGTAAAGTACAAGTACCTCAATCTGTACTACAGTAAAGTACAAGTACCTCAAACTGTACTACAGTAAAGGACAAGTACCTCAATCTGTACTACAGTAAAGTACAAGTACCTCAAACTTTACTACAGTAAAGGACAAGTACCTTAAACTGTACTACAGTAAAGGACAAGTACCTTAAACTGTACTACAGTAAAGGACAAGTACCTCAAACTGTACTACAGTAACACACAAGTACCTCAAACTGTACTGCAGTAAAGTACAAGTACCTCAAACTGTACTACAGTAACACACAAGTACCTCAAACTGTACTACAGTAAAGTACAAGTACCTCAAACTGTACTGCAGTAAAGTACAAGTACCTCAAACTGTACTACAGTAACACACAAGTACCTCAAACTGTACTACAGTAAAGTACAAGTACCTCAAACTGTACTGCAGTAAAGTACAAGTACCTCAAACTGTACTACAGTAAAGGACAAGTACCTCAAACTGTACTACAGTAAAGTACAAGTACCTCAAACTGTACTAGTAAAGTACAAGTACCTCAAACTGTACTAACGTAAAGTACAAGTACCTCAAACTGTACTACAGTAAAGTACAAGTACCTCAAACTGTACTAACGTAAAGTACTAATGTTGTTAGTAATCTTCCAGCACTGATCACACATTAGATATGAAGTATTAAAAATAATATAGTGTATAAAACCATTAGAAGCTGACAGAAACCAGTACAGACTACAGACTACAGAAACCAGTACAGACAACAGAAACCAGTACAGACTACAGTCCGGATTAAAAACCTCTACAGACACTTTAAGACTTGACAGCATTAAAATGATGATTATTAATATCTGCATTATCATTGTTATTATCATTGTTATTATTATTATTATTCTGATGTGTTTACTGGTTTCGGCTCCTTCTCTTTGATCTCAGCTGATACTGACAAACCTGCCCGGCCTGTGACGTCACGTCTCTCCTGTTACAGGTGCAGGACTCACCTGTTTGGGGCTGAAGCGAAGTCCTGAGTCCATTGAGTCCATGTTGACTTCAGGTCTCTGTAGATTTATACCAGTTATGTATTTATGTATTATAATTATTCCTCACTCTTTAGGTTGAGTGTGTTTTCCCGCCGCTGAGTCTCTGCTGCCATCACTGAGCCGCTGACATGGCGACTACAGGTGAGCCGGCAGGTAGAAGAGACACACAAAAAAAAACCACAAAAAAAACAACTTTAAATCCAAATGTGAAAGTTTAAAGTGACGCAGAAAGTTTAGGAGTCCTTCCTGTTCCCGGGCTTCTGTCAGAGCAGCTGCAGACGGATATAAACGGGTTTGTTTTGGGTTTATTTACCGGAGACACACCGACAGATGAGGCGACAAAGAAACTAACTAAAGAGCAGAGAGAGAGGGCGGGGAGGGGGGGAGGGGGGAAAACACACACACACACACACACACACACCTGACATCCCATAATACACTGCGTCACTTTTTAAAAAACTTTATTAACAACAACTTAATGACAGGACAGGTGTAAAGGTGTATTTACATGAACAGACTCAGGCCTACCGGTGTTTCGGTTGAACTGGTCACCGTGTTAACTGGTGACTGAGACGTTACGAGAGATCAATGAGTCTCCTGGACACAATTAATAAAAACGTATATAAATGGTTAGCATGACTTAGATATTAAACACAAATCAACATGTATTTTTTTTAAAGGATTAAACTATTAATTAGGAGAAAAACTACGTGAAAGTCACCAGTTAACACGGTCACCAGTTTAACCGAAACACCTGCAGACAGAGAAATGATTACAATGGTTTCTGAGTGTAAAGAAAGTCTTGAATGTTACTGAGAACAGCTGGATGTAACACTGAGGGCTTTACACTAGTTATTTTTAAAATGTATTCGTATGTATTCACATTTTTCTTTTATATAAAATGTTTCTTCAGCCAAATCAGTCAGAAATCTTTTATATAAATATGATTTTTATTGTATTCATTTATTTATTTTGTGCTGCTCTAAAACACTTATGAAACACATTTCCACATTTGTTTCATTAGTGTCATTAAGTCTGCATGGCTTTCTACATCATGCTTGTAGGTACGTGCAGCGGCCACTAGATGGCAGCGCAGCATTCGGTTTGAGCTGGAAATAGACCTGAAGTCATTCCCATCAGTTAGTTCAGCCTAAATGTGATGTTTTACAGACCTCATTCAGACCTTCTTCCTTCCTCCTCTCCTTAATTCCTTCCTCTTTTCCTCCGTCCTTACTCCTTTCCTTCCTCTTTTCCTCCCTCCCTTCCTCCTTTCCTTCCTCCCTTCCTTCTTTCCTCACTTCCTTCCTTCCTCCTTTCCTTCCTCCCTTCCTTCCTTCCTTCCTTCTTTCCTCCCTCCCTTCCTTCCTGCTTTCCTTCCTTCCTTCCTCCCTTCCTCATTCCTTCCTTCCTTCCTTCCTTCCTTGACTCGAGGACAACAGGAGGGTTAAATGGGAAAGGAGCCAGTTTCCAGACTACATTTCTTCTGATTTTCCTTCATTCATTTTATAACCTGACAGTAAACAGTATATAAGAGCAGGAGCTGAAGTGTTTCTGTGAGTAGGATTATTTTGTCGGGGGTCCCTCCCTTATCTCTCTAATCCCCTTTATCAGCGGCTTCTGTCAGAGGTTCAATGCTAAGTGCAAACAAAGCTGGTGATAGTGTCTCCTCGTCTTCTCTTAAGTGTGTTTTCTCTCTCTCTAACCCTTTAATTTTATCCTCCACTTCCTGCTGCTGCAGCCCCCCCCCCCCCACCAAAGTATAGACGAAGAGATGGTGTCATTATCATTTATGGTGAAGTATTCAGCCGGATCCTTCTGCAATTATACTGCTGTATATTATGGTCATTAAGTTGTAAAAACGTTACGTCTTCAGTATTTCAAATGTTTTTCTGGGCTCAGACAGATTTTTACAGTAACTGGTCTGAAAATGTGATGGATTCTGTTTCACATTCTTTTTACTCTGTGTGAATCAAAATACATACAGAAAAGATTTCTCTGATTTACTGCAGTAGCTCTCCTGGTCTAAAGACAAAACAGAGCTTAGACGCCACTCAGGATCTTTGTCCTCCATCCAACATGTCAAACCTCTGACTACAGCTACTTCTACTCCGCTCAGGGAAACAGTCAAACACATATCTGACCTTGGCTGCTATAGCAACACTATCAAAATGCCTCCTGTTTTCCCCAAAAGGAGCAGACTCACTGCTAACAACTATCTCAAGGAGAGACAGTGTCTAAACAAAGATTTGGTGTGGCCTTGCGATTGTCAGGCACAGATCAGGTGGACTCAAATGTAGAGACAGGGACACAGGGATGAAGAGTTCTCAAGTCGTTTAATCGATCCAAAAGTCAAAAAACGGGAAATCCAATACACAGGCAGAAGTACAAAAACACTACGCAAACTGGGGATCCAAAAGGCAAAACTGGTCGATACACTAGAATATAAATCAAGATATGAACGCCGGAAAACCGCAGAGCCTAGTTTGACCCAGGCCAATGATTGATGCAAATGATGGAACATTTCCTAACACATTCTAAAATAATATCTGCACACTACAGTATCATCCTGGTTAAGACATATTGCACATGAAACTAGAAACTACATATTATTTATGTGAAGTATTTGAATAATTACCATCAACAGTGAAACTCACATGCATTCAGTGTCTGAACATTAACAAACATAATCTGTGCAGAAAAACACTTTTGGACCTTTCTATTAAGAAACATCTCATACAGAAAAAAAGGCAAGGAGCATTGTCACTAATGTCTCTCATCCTCTCTCTGACCAGTTTGAGCTTTTGAGCTCTGGGAGGCACTACAGAGCTCCTTTGGTAACCAGGAATATTTATAAGAAGTCTTTTATTATTATTTTATTAATATTTTAAACACTTGCAAATGATCAATACGCACAGGAACTGTTATGCACTTGTATTTCTATACCTTGCATATTTTATGAATGATTTTATGTAATGTTATGGATTCTATGGTTTTATGTAATATCTGTCTATTGTACGTCTGTTATTGGTCAGCTAAAGACAATTTACCACCATTGTGGAGGTCCAGTCTGATGATAGATGTTTTGACAGCAGACCTGTGTATTGAAGCAAATATGTTGGAATAATATTTACATTTTGTTGTTAGTTATGTTCAACTGCCCATTGAAAGTCAATCAAGTAAAAAAACAACAACAACATGCTATCTCTGTTCATGTGATCATCTAAAAACAATGTTTTTTTAAATTTTATTTTATCATCAGAGCATCTGCTGCTGCAGAATAATGCATGATCCATCTACAGAAACAAACTCTTGATCTGTTCATTGTGTGCACCACCAGAGGTCAGTCTGACTGGCAATTACTATTGATATGATGTATTGTAGTGACCTCTTTACTGCCCTCTGGTGGTGCATGGTGTGAACCACCAGAGGTCAGTCTGACAGGCAATTATAGATGTTTTGACAGCAGCCCTGTGTAGTCAGCATATATGTTGTAATGATAACAACGGTAAGTTATCTTCAACTGCACTTGAAAAATGCTTTCTAAATGTGTGCCTTGTAACATCTAAGTATTCACATGGAAAAAGTCAATCAAGTAAAAATAAAACAAATAAAAAACTAAAAACCATGTTGTTGCTTTTTTATGTTTTAATTTATTTGATTTTTTATCATCAGAGCATCTGCTGCTGCAGAATCATGCATGATCCATCTACAGAAACAAGCTCTTGATCATGACTTCCAGAGAATACGTGTCATTCTCATGCAGGGAAATCACCACTTCCGGTTCCTTACAGAAACATCTGTGTCCACAACTTGCAAACCATTCTAAATAATATTTGCACACTTCAGTATCATCCTGGTTAAGACACATCCCACATGGTCGCAACATCCGTGGTTTTATTCTGGCAGTGGACCTTTACTGCAGGTCATACACCATCTGTCATCTCTCAACTGTCACTATCAAATAAAGACACATAAATGACTGAGTACAGTCAGTTAAAGCTGTTGGTATATGTATTCCTTCTTTATCTAATGTTTTTAATCTTGTATCCTACACACATGTGTAATCCTTCAGGATTGATATATTTTTATATCATTTGTTGTGATACAATGTTTTGGGAAGGAACATATTATGAGTCTGACAATGTTATAGGAGTGAAACTGAGTAGTTTTGTGTGCATCCACAAAACCTCAGTGGGAGAGGTGCTGGTACAATAATTAAACCAATTAATCACTTTTTAAAAAATCTAGATGGTGGATCGAAACACAAATGAGTTATAAAACTGAAACAGATTGTCACTCCAGTTAAAAACGTTTAGACTCGTCTTGTGTATCTTTGCTCAAGTTTCCTCTTCAGGTCTTCTGAACAGGTGGAGAGACTCATGATGATGGACGGGGTCAAAGGAAGAACGATCAAACAAGAAAACTGGCATGTAGCCCTAAACTCAACATAACAGCAACACATCAAAACATTGTTAATATCAAGGTGGCATTCAAATTTACATCAATATTATAATCAACAGTATGGTATGACACACCATTATGTGTGACTGTAGCGTATTACATGTATAATACGTGTTGGTCAGTGACATTGTTTTCTCAACGCTGAGCACTCTTCAAATTAAAGATCTTCAGATATTTTTGTATCCCATGGTGATGGGTCACGCTGTACATCACAACCCTGTCCCAACATGTCATTTCTCTATTTCACACAGAAGTTGATTCAGCTCTGTGGCAAACTTCCAGCTTAACGCCTTGAACAGCTGTGTAACAAGAGGCCATTGTTCCAACTTGCTGGGTGTTAACACCATTATTCTATTCTTGTTAAGTGCATTAAATTATATTTGTAACTTTGTTTAAAGAACACTGACATTTACTGAAGGCTGTGGCAATATGTTATTAATTAATAAACTGTGTCCTGTGGACATTCAAGACTAAATAAACAAAGCAGCCATAAAAGGTATAAAAACACAGTGTTTCCCTCTGCAAGACATTCTGCTACCTGCTACTGCAAACTCATCTGATCATCGCAGCAAGGTAAGCTTTTCATTCTTGCCTGTCATCAATTATATCATAATTATGATTTCTTGATTTTTTTTTTCAGTACATTTCTAGGAATATTTACAGAGAGGGTGGGGAACGACTGGGACAAATTATAAGAAACAAAAGTATTATTAATACTCAGGACCAGTGGCGTGCACAGACATTTTGGGGGGCAGGTGCTCAGTGAAAAATAAGGGCACTTTGTGCGGCATGTGGAACTGCTGGCTGTTTTATTATAGCAGTGTGAGACACAAAAAACATTACAGGCACATGTTGAATGTAATTGCATATTTATTTATGTCAATGTGTTAATATCAATTGGACTATAGCACTGATCAGTCAATCACTGTTGTCTTATTTCTCTGGAATATACACACATGGAGGTTTTTAGCAAGTTAGGCAGCTACAATGATAGATCAGTGTACTGGTTGCAAAATAAGAAACATGTTTTTTCCTGTCAGAACAAAAGAAGTGTACAAAGTGTCATTTTGAAGTGAGGAGTGAAGAGTGAGCATTACCATTCTCTAAAGCAGCATCCTCCTCGGTGGTCATCACGTCATATGTATTATTGATTTGGGTTAGCGTCGCTATAGCTTGGCAACTGAGGCTTAGGTTAGGGGGCAAACAATACACTCGACTCGATTCATTTATGTGTTACCTGGCTGGTGGGGCAGGGGAGGAGGTGTGTGAGGGCTGCAGCTGTGCACTGCTGCTGCAACACGCCTCCGCCTGTGTCCACTCTGCGTGTTCACGTTGACAAAGGAAAAGAGGTGTGTGCGGAGGAGGGAGGAGGGAGGGGGGGTGCATATTGGGGCATTATTATCACGCGCTTTTAATCGTAGAGCATTTATAGAAGATCATGTCAACATGGGCCACATACAGTACACTGTTAAAAAATAAAAATAAATGAACTTTCAAAAGGGCACTTGCTTGGTCCAGAGAGCAAAGGGCAGGTGCTATAGCACCACCTAGTGTCTATCTGTGCACGCCACTGCTCAGGACCATGCAGTAAAGTGATTCTGTTTTCCCTCAGATGGCATCCGGTTTTCTCTTGGTTCTCCTCCTCTGTGTGACCAGCGGACTGGCGATCGATGGAATTGTAAGAAAAAAATTCAATTATTTAACTTTCCTTTTTTTGTTTTGTGGCTAAGAAGTTCAGATAAAGTGTGTGTTCAGATAACAGTTTATTAGTTAGCACCACAAAATGTCAACAATGACAACAGTCACACCCAGTGGATACCCAGTGGATATAGATAATAGATTATAAGATGATAAAAACTTAGAAGTGCAAATTTCAAGCTGATCTAATGAATGTGTTGTTTATTTTCATAGTCGTCCAGCAGAGTTCAACGCAGCTCAGGAGGTTTGTTGATCTTCCTTTTCAAACTTAAATTGTTTTGTGTTGAATTTTCAGATACTTTCAGTGACTGAAAGTATCTGTATTACTGAATATCCAGTGAGGATGTAAAACTTTCTGACTCTCTTATCATTATAGCCATAGATTATAGATTATAGATTATAGATTATAGCCATATCCCCTCTCCTCTCTGTTTACCATAATATTTGTATTGCAGCATGTCCTTCTGGTTGGAGTCGGTATGGCTCTCGCTGTTTCATCGTTTATACCCACCACCTGTCCAATGCTGACGCTGAGGTACTTGGTTAATCACTCTTTACTAGCCTGCAGGTTACCTATGACGACCATAGATGTAGAGCTTGTATGCGTTTCTCTTCTTCCAGCTCATTCTTCTTTGTTTACTTTCTCTCAGACATTTCTTATTGTTTTTCTCCCGTCAGATCACCTGCGTTACTCATCATGGGAACTTGGCCTCAATCCACAATCAAGGGGAACAGTCGTTCATCAGTGGCCTGATTCGCAAAAAAAATCCGAGAAATGAAAATGCCTGGATCGGGATGTATGATGCAATTCAGGTGAGACATAAGGAGTTTTCAAACATCGTCAGTTTGAAATCGGATGCTGGATGTCTGTGCATGGTCTCCCACCCCAAACACTGTGTGGCTTGTAACTTTTTGTGATGCATTGTGGTTTGCTGTCTTTTTTTTCCTAAGTAAGTGACTCAGTGACTGGTTCAGAGCAGAGAACGACTGTTTCACCTGCTGTATACATGTATACGTAACAAATAAGGGTTGCTTAGATGATGAATTCATAAATCAGTTAAACTACTTTTAAAAGCAGCATCAGGTTTGTTAAAATACATTTAGTATTTTTGTTGGTTACTTATACAAATAATTACTTCATTTAAAAACATCAAATTAAAAGAATTATTTTCTAATTCTAAATTTACATTTTAAAGCATTTTGTCAATATTGAGTAAGACATATCCTAAAAACAACCATTTCTAAATACGTTTTTTCAAATTACGTAAAATGTGTTGCAAAACATTCTCTTGCATTGCAAAAGAGGATTTTTTTTTTTTTTTAAGAGTTATTTTTTTGTAGTGGCAGAGAGGCTGACAGGAAACAGGGAGAGAGAGAGAAGCCCGCCATATGGCGACCCGCCAAAGTCCCGCCGTCAGTAAACGGCTACAGGACGCTGATAGGCTCCTGGGAAATTCAGGGAAGTTCAGATAGGCTGTGAAGACGGTCTGATCAGAGCAGTAGAGAAAACACATCTCTCTCTAATGGCTGAGGATCTCTAAATGCACAACGTATGCCAAGTTTTGAAAAATGTTGAATTTTTTCTTTTGAAGTTTTATGACGGGCATACCAAACCATCGCGGGTCACCTTCGTGTATTGAACGGTTCAATAAAATGTTGAATACCGTTGCCCTAATATATATATATATAACCCTCAAACTTTGTGTCCTCTAACAAATCAGGAATCAGCAATTAATGCAGTTGCTCAAAAATAAACTTTCTCTTCCAGGAGGGGAAGTGGTTGTGGACTGACGGTTCCAAAGTTGACTTCACATATTGGGCCCAAGGAGAGCCGAGCAATTATCGTGGCCATGAACACTGCACATTGATCTACAGTTCTGGTACAAATATTATTTCTCAGCTCCCTGATGGAAAAGATGCAAAACTGGTTCATCAAAATGATGTAATATGTTATAGGAATCGAGAACCGGTTCCTGTTAAGAACTGGTTCCAAATGGTTTGATCCATTGGAATTGAATCCCTCTGAACTTATTAGTTCCTCTTATCAATGCTGTGGTGTTGACTAAACAGAAAAGGTTGAACTAATCTGTGAGGGCAGAGCAGCCTCTCGACTGTCTACAGTGTACACAGTTTCTACACAGCTAACTCAAGCCTGAACAAACAGCAGCTGACCAACACACACTGCAGCATTAAACTATTTCAAACAACTGTGAGGTGAAGAAAATAACTCAGTGTTCAGTCTGTCTCACCTCAACAGCACAGAACCCTGTGAGTGTTGGAAACCTGAGCTACTGTAGGCTAAATTGTGCTAACAGGGCAGGTATCATAGTCAATATTAAACCTAGTGAAATGTTGCAACTATAATCGGAAAATAGGCTTCAGGTTGGAAAATAGCGTAGATTCCCTTTAAATACACTTTGACCAGTTAGACGAGTCAAATGTTTATGATGTTGTTCTCTTTTTTTTCTTACAGGAAACCGTTGGAATGATGTACCATGCAGCTTGCAGCAATCTTTTGTCTGTGCCAAGAAACTGTGAGGCGTCCCACCATCAGCTGGCAGATGCTCCATTACATCACTTCCATGATGATTTACTTCCTCTTTCCTACTGTGATGATATTCATTCAATTCAAATTTAATGCATGAATAGAAAAATCACTCTCCTGATTATTCATATCTTCTTTTTGATTATCAAATGTATCAAATCTGAACAACAAATACATGTGATTTCTGAGCATAGTTGGTTCCTGTTATTCTCTTCATTTTACCTGTGTGTATGAGTGTAGCAGGTATTCATCATGTTGTGGGAACATACATTTGTTCACACAGTCACATGTTGGGGACTGAAAGTTAGTCACCATTATAATGCAAATCATAAAAACCGTAAAAGGGGGGAGACTTGGTTTGTCTGAGTTAGTCATATCAAGTGATATCTGACACATTTACTGTCTTTTTTAGCAGTAAATTCCCTCTTAGTGTTTCCCTGTTGAGCTGTGGTGGAATTATAGTAACAAAAAGACTTTGGTACTAAAAACACTAACGTTGAAACATAGAAGATGAAGATTTGACTCATTTGGACGCTGAAGCTTCATATTAGTGTAGCAATTTTGGATGTTTAAATGTACAAGCTCTTGTTACGAGGGGCACCACTTATCAGATTTGGTAAGAACAATTTAATTAATTAATTAAGTTTAATAAATCAATATATTTTAATTTATTAGCCAAATTTCTGAATTCATGGCTCTACGGTTCAATGGATCCCCTCTATCACTTCTATGACAGATGGAGGAAAAAGTCCAATTTAACTCGTTCACTGTTTAAAGTCTGTGTAAAGTAAAAATAAATATGTGTTCTGAGTTTGACATACCACAGAAAAGTGTGTAGTTAACCACCCTGCCAAATGTGAATGATTAAAAAAAAAATCGCTAAAAACGTGAAGTTAGGCTTCAAAGTTGTTTAAATTTCAACCTCTATCTCTGCTCCCAATCACTGTGGGCGTGCCCGCCGAAGCCCCACCCCCTACCGAGTGTCACCTGTCAATCAAAGTCACCACCACTACCCGAAACATGGACGCTACGGCTGAGAGCTAGCTTGGTTAACTGGCAAAACAGACAGACAGGAATTAGCCAATCACAAAAAAGTAGGTCAGTTTCTGCCCAGCAACAGGTTGCCAACGACAGCAGAGGCCCTACGGTTGCTACAGCGATTTGAGAATCTGCTTGGAAAAAATTCTCGAAATGCCCCAGAATTTGGCTTCTGACAAGGTCCCGAACAATTGCAAACTGTTAGAAAACCGTAACTTCTGTCCAAAAACCAAAAACACCGTGAGAGACACAGAAGCCGGCACATTCTGACAGTGTTTATTTTATTCAGATATTCTTTAAAATGAGCGAGTAAGCTCAGTGTGAAGACAGAGTGAGATTCTTTTGAAAAAAAAACCCGATTACATTAGGGTCAATGGGGAGCGAGACAGGTATTGCCGCCGGTCTCGGCCCCCCCATTTAAATTTTGTGCAGACCCCGCCTGTCAACGTCAAATTTTATGAATCCCAACACCTATGTCTACATTTTGACCAAAAATTATTTGTTTCCTTTTCAAGGTTTGGCCGTGAGCTCGAGTTAAAAATAAAAATTATGGTTATTTTTTACTGCTTCTCACACTCTAGCTAACTGACGCTTCCACTCTAACTTTGAAGAAAAAGTGATTTCCACTCCTCGTTTGACTGCTCATAGTTTGAAAAGTTTACATGTTATGTAAAAACAGTTTGGTGTTTTGGAGAGAGCACAAGTTTCCCTCCGTTTTAAAGTTTGAATCACATTTCTACGTGCAGGTATGAGAGAGCTAGTGTAGCCGGTCTGGCCTATACCTCGGTCTGCTACAATCTCTGCGTTGTGTTGTGTGTTGAGGAACGAGATGCTGACAACAGCTGGTCTGAATTTATACTCTGTGTAAAACACATAAAAGTCAGTCACACCTCTCCTCTCCAGGGCTAGAAGCCGAGTGTCATAGCATTTACTATGTTCAGTTACATTAAATCAATAAAACACTGCCAATCTGTTGTATATACTTTTGTACATTACACATTACATTTTATTTGAATTACTATTGCTATTTTACTATGTATAGTTTATTCTTTACATTTTGCTATTTTAGTATGTATAGTTTGTTTTTCTTATATTCGTATTCTTTATATCCTTACTATACTAGTAAGGACTATACTATATGTTGTTATTGTCACTATGTGTCACACTTAACGGTGTGTTCTCCTCTCCTTAAACAAAACCAAAGTAATTTATTTAATCAACTTATTTACGTAAATTAATCAAAGTTATGTGCTAAATCTGTAGAATCAGTGGTGTCTGAAAGTACATGGATGCAGGAGTACGTTGAGTGCTAGAAATCAATCAAATAAAGCAAACAAAGAAAAAGGGTTCTGCTGCTGGTAGAGAGAGTGAGACTGAGTAGGCCAGCTTGTTTTATAAGGTGGCCCAACCTCCGGCCCAGGTGAACTGATTCAGCCTGATGACCTTGGTCTGCTTGGATACTTCCTGGAAAGAAAAGAAAAGGACAAGCAGACCAACCAGGCAGAGCAATCACAGAAAGTCATCACACATCAATGTAACACTTTATCACATTAAGTAAACATTCTCATACCAACATTTGTGTTTATGAAAGGAGAAAGTATTATGACAGTTCTTTAAATATCAATTTATCTGTGATCGCTGTAATAACTGCAATAATAGAGGTTTTCTTTAGTTAATTGATTCTGATATAAGTAATAATAAGTATTGTGTTTAAAACCATACTATTAACCAATAAGTTTTTGTTTAAGTTTTAACTCTAATGTTCTCACTTTCATGCTCTGTGTGGTTTTAAGAAGGGGAAGTCAGGAATGTGCCTTGTCTCTATACTCTAAGGCTGGTAGAGTGTCTTTTAATTTATAAAGGTGGTCTGTGTGTCACCAATCTGATGCTAGAAAACGTGTGAGAAGTCTCTATAACAGAGGTATCCAACCCTGCATGTTTTAGGTATCTCCCCTCTCTAACACACCTGATTCTAATAATGAACTCGTTATCATGCAGCTGAAACTTGTCAACGGGCTTGATAACAAGTTCATTATCAGAATCATGTGTGTTGGATTGGGGAGAGATACCTAAAACATGCAGGGCAGTAGCTCTCCAGGAGCAGGGTTGGAGACCACTGCTCTATAATAAGTTATGACACCAAAATCTGTCTTACGTTACTTTTATGTAGTTCTTATCACTTTGGGTTGCTCCATGAAATGTTAATGGATCTTTGTTTGTTAGTCTCTATATCAAACCTGCTCCAATTTACTCATCTCAGGGTTCGAAGGTGACTCTGACCAGATACCGGGTCAGGGTTAGGGTTGACGTACTGATGCTGCGTCAGCTACAGTGGAATTAAAAGGAAAGTAAAAAGTGTGACTAAACCCTGTTCTCCCCTAAATCAGAGACATTACAGATGCTATAAAGCGGAAATGACTGTTGAGGGAGAAAAAAAAATGAAGCACAGCCGGATCTAATTTCTGTTGTCTTTATTAGTGGAATGGAATATACACCTCTGTGCTTTGATGCTGTTTTCTCCTTCACTCATTCATCACGTCCACTCCTCTCTCTCTCTCTCTCTCTCTCTCTCCCTCTCTCTCTCTCTTTCTCTTTCTCTCTCTCACTGAGACTGAACATCACCGGTTCATTCGTTCACTGGAGGAAACACTGAAGGATCTGAAGTGGTGTTTAACGTCACACCTGGAAACCGAATCTCTCATTTCATTTCCCCCCGTTTGTCATGTTAGGACGAAACTGTGCTTTGTGATGTTTTTGGTCAGATAAATGCAGTTTGTTTAGTTTGTTTAGCTCATTTTTAAAGGCGGGGGGGGTGAAACCTGAACAGCTCCAGTTGTGTAAACATCACTTCAGATAGAGAGACATGGTCAGTGGATAAAAGCAACTTTAAAACACCTTCACATATTAAAAAAGAGAGATGAACCTCAGTGTGTAACAGCTGGATTTACAGAAGCAGAACTTTTAAAAACAGAGTTGGTTATTTTCGGTTCAGAGCAGTGGTTCCCAACTTGTGGTTTGAGACCCTTAAAAAGGTTCATAAGATAAATCTAAGAGGTCGTGAGAAGTTTAAAATCGGTCTTTTCCTCAATTTCTTTAAGACAATGTTTTAATCTTTGCTTTTTGTCCCTTTTTCAATAGATGTCTCCATCCAGCTGTTTTTAAACTCTAAATATCTCAACTGAGAGAGTAAATGACGACGTCGATGATGAGGAGACTGTAACCTTCCTCACATCAACACATGACACTAACAAAAAAGTCATATTTCCATCATGTTTTCCATCGTTTGAGCTTCGAATGTCTCTCTTCTAATGACGTCATTTTGTTGTGTTTCTTCCTCTGTGCCGGTTTAACGGCACCGACTGGAGGATTGGCGCCACCTGCTGTTAATCTGCTAATGTTCACACAACAGTGGATGGAAATAAACATTCAGAACATTTCTTTTGTCAACTTTATCTGGAAATGTACTTAAAGATTTAGCTACAACTTGGTTAATTACTGTTAATTCTCATCTAACAACCACTTCAAAAACGTTCATATCTGGTTTAATACGTTTTACAAGCTGCAGAAAGTTGTGAATCACTGCTCTAAACTTCATCTGGAAAAAACAAAGAACTGTTTTTACAATGAAAATATTCAATATTCTGTAAAATAAACATAGTTACTCTTTAAATTTGCTGCTGATGTGACTTTCAGGCAACATCTGGATGAAGTTGAAGAGTTTACTGAATGATTTTCATTCAGTTTTTTTGGTAAAACCTCTGAACACAATAATCAATAATCTCTGAATTGTGATTAAATGTCTTAAAGTCAGAATCATACAGTTGTTTCTGTGCTGCTTGTGTTGATCTGGTTGCAAATGCCCAAAATCACACAGCTTATATAATAATAAGTCAACTGACACAAAGATAATCAATAATACTGTGAGTCTGATTATTGATCAGTTATTTAGGTCATAAAACTACTTCAAAATGCTAAATCAGCTTATTTTCTGTTTGATATAAATAACAATAACTCTTCTTCAGATTATTCTTATGAATGAAAAACACTCTCCAGATGTTTCCTGTCAGTCACAGTGACATCATCAGTCAGGGAGCCAATCAGCAGACAGAACAGACACCTGTATGTGGTTACCTGCCGAGCGCCTCCGAACGTTTAAACCCACGGTGAATATTTACTCACAATAACAGCACGTTGTATTGTGTGCACGTCGGCTCCTCTGAGACCCCTAACAGAGACCTTTACGTGCACCTGTGGAGAAACATAATAACTTTTTACAACCTTCTTCCACTTTGTGCCATTAAAGGAGGCGACTGTCACTAAGTGCTGCTCATGTGGGAAACTTTGAGTCTCTTCATATTAAATGAAAGAGTTCAGTCTCGACCTGCTCTGTGTCAAAAGTGCCTTCAGATAACTTTTGTTGTGATTTTATCATTTATAATTTAAATATATATTTTTTCTCCTAAAAACACACTTAATGTGTTTGATGTTGCAAATTATTCAGTGGTGGAAAGTGACTGAGCTGATAACACTTTGATTTAAGAAGGATTGTGTTCTGTAAAACTACAATATTTTATGACTAAATGACTGCTGAACCTTTATCGCTGTAATTATTTGTAAATTACCGTTAAATTCAAATTCACTGCAGTTTACTGTAAAATTCTGAATAATTACCTTTAACCCTCCTGTTGTCCTCAGGTCAAGAAAGGACAGGAGGAAGGAAGGAAAAAAGGAAGGAAGGAAGGAAGGAAAGGAGTAAGGAGGGATGGAGGAAAAGAGGAAGGAAGGAAGGAAGGAAGGAAGGAAGGAAGGAAGGAATGAAAGGAGGGAGGAAAACAGGAAGGGAGGAAGGAGAGAAGGAAGGAAGGAAGGAAGGAAAGGTGTAAGGAGGGATGAGGAAAAGAGGAAGGAAGGAAGGAAGGAAGAAAGGAAGGAAGGAAGGAAGGAAGGAAGGAAGGAAAGGAGTAAGGAGGGAGGAAAAGAGGAAGGAAGTAAGGAGAGAAGGAAGGGTGGAAGGAAAGGAGGAAGGAAGGAAGGAAAGAATGAAGGAAGGAAGGAGGAGGGAGCATAGAAAGAGGGAAGGAGGGGGAGAACGAAGGAAAAATTAAAGAAAGAGGGAGGAAGGAAGGAAGGAAGGAAGGAAGGAAGGAACAGTCAAAAGTGATGGGGTCAATTTGACCCGGGAGGACGACAGGAGGGTTAATGCATTTGTAAAATTGTGATAACAGTAATTTATTGTGAGAATATACTGTAAAAACCTGCTGATTGTTAACAGTGTGACAGTGTGTAAGTGTTCATCTGATTCCATTTCACCAAAACTGTAAAATAATGTAGAAGAAGAAGTGGAGGTCGGCGGAGGGAACCACAGCTACAGAACAAAGAAGAAGAAGAAGAAAAAAACACCAAGAAGATAAAAGATAAAAGATAAAAGATCCGTCCAGTGAACTCAGTCTCTGTTCAGTCTCGTCTGTCTTTAAAACCGCGAGGAGAAAACAGATAAAATACCTATAACGGTATCCATGCATATTTGTGACTGCTCATCGTACCGACACACACACATTCATACACACACACACACACACACACACACTCTTTGCATTCTGGCGAGGAACATGCCTGAATGATGTTTAACTTTTCAAATCAATAATAATTCATTTATATAATCTGTTGTCTTTTTTCTTAATCTAACGTACACGTCTCGGTGGTGCAAACACTCGTCTTGAAAAGGTTTTGGGGATGCGGGGGGTTAGAGTTAGGGTTGGGGGGGTGGAGGAAGGAGGTGGGGGGGGGGGGGGGGTCGGATGAGGAAAACAAACAACGACTGATAGGAGAGAGAAAATAAAGTCGTCATGCAAAAGAACGGATGATGAGATTCTTCTTCTTTTTTTTTAACCCCCATTTTCTTTTTTTAATAATCTGATATGGTTGATAGATTCCTATGATCAGTAGGTGCTACTTCTACTGTACGAGGCTCATGCACAGAGGAACGCCAGTCAGATACCCGACGACTTTCTTCTTCTCTATCTAGATTTTTTTCTTTTTTTAAGAGGGTGTGAGGAGACGGGGGACGGGGGGGGGTTGATTTTGGAAGATGCAGGTGAAAGTTTATGATACAAAATATGTTACAGTATGTACGTCTCGTCTCCCGTCTGTGTGTCACTCACTCACACTCGCTTCGGATGGTCGAGGAAACGCAGCGCAGAAAAGCTCTCAGAGCGGAAAAGTCACGCGAGGCCGATGACGTGAACTCTCAACCTCCTGCATCTTCATATGGGGACGTTACATTTTGGGTTTGTTTGGACTTTATACTTCATTCTGCTGATCTTTGACTTGTTGTTCTCATTCGTTAACATGTTTTGTGCCATCTAGTGGTGAACAAGAAAAAGTACACCACATTTAATCAGTTTAAAAACCAGGCGGGGAGTTCCGGTCCTCTGAAATGAGGCCAACGCTGAAGTAACTTAAAACTGCATTCTATCAAAAGGCCACCAGGGGGCGACCGTTTTGGTGTCAAAAGGACTTCCGTCTCTATACAAGTCAATGGAGAATTCACCAACTTCTCACTTGATTTCAAACCTCAGTAAACATTTTCAAAATGTGTTTATGGTCTCAATTGCTAGTTTAAAGCCTTCTTCAATGCTGAGGACCAGTAAAACCATTGCCTAATAACCTATAAATTATATATAATATTTTCAATATCTTCATATGTAACTTGTCATAACACAGTTTAGACTGACTGATGTCACATGACTTCCTGTCAGTTGCAGAGGTATTTACACCTGAAATAAATAAGATTCTTCTTTTTTTTCTTTGCTGCATGTTTTTGGGAAATCTGGGAAATCTCTTTCTCAAATTTTCCTCAAAGACTGTTGGAAGAAGCTGTTTATAAATCTTTAAATCTATAAATCTAAATATTAATCAGAGCAGCGTTGTTAGTATGTATTTTTACGTATGGTCGGAGGATCATGTTCTGCTGACGAGGAGCCAGACTGTCTAGGAACGATCAGCAGAATGACACATATAAGATATTTAGTTGGCAGGGCCCCAACTGACTGATCATATTCTGTCAATGATACCTCTTGGAAAAGATCTGACATACCAGTAAGACTATAAGTGTCTTGCACTTTGGTCAAATCTTTGTCATTAGTCTCATGCATGTAGACGGCTGATCCGAGCTTTAATTAAACATGCATTAAGAAAGAACTCCTGATTCGCCTCATCTTTGCAAATCCAAGATCCACACAGAAACATCTACTGTCAAGCGTTGTGTCTGAACTGATTAACAGGTTGGTTTTATGTTGAGTGCACGTCATCGGTACCAATGTGAGTTTAATGCTAAAGAGTTTTCGGCGCAGTCGTTTCAAACATCCATTGAAATCTATTGCAGAATATTTGTCATGCTCTCACATAACAAATGAATTTCTTAGTTGCTTTACATTTTGTTCCCTGCAATAATTACTGTAGTTTTTAAACACACACATTATTATTATTATTATTATTTTTATTATTCTGTTCATTTATTGATGCTATTTTCCTGCTTGTTGTAATGTTGCATATTTTGAAAAGTAAAAGGCTTTCGATCCCAGTCTGGGCGCCAGCGTCGCACTCAGAAACACTTCTTGAGCTACAGACCAGTTCATATCAGACCAGATGAAACCGGTCCAGGATCCATCATTTAACCTTTATCTTTCCCTTTTTTGGAAAACCAAGTACGTCCAGCGCTGCTCAGACCGGTTTGGCTCTTTGAAGTCAGGATCAGCTCAGTGTAGTCGTGTGAACAGTTTTCAGGCTCAGCATAAATCACTTTGACCAAGTTCAGTTCGGTTTGTGTTTCGGCAGCGTCCGTGTCATCATTCAAAGATTTTAACGTACTTTAGTCTCTTGCAGCTTGGTTCTGATAAATAGCTCAAAAGTTCTCGCTCGTGGTTTCCTAAACTTTCTTAAAAACAGGACCTGAAGCGGCTTCCAGCACTGACTGAGCTTCACCCTCCAGACTCTATTTGACAAAGGTTTTTATCCTCCTGAAGGACTTCATGAATCACTGTTAGGATTTAAACCTACAAACTTTACACTTCAAGCAAAAAGAGGTCCAACAATTAGCAGCATTTCCACTGCAATCAGGCCTCCAAGATCCAGTCTGTCGCTGCAAAGACAAGAAGTGATCCTGAAGAAAAACCTCCTGGTTCGAGTGAAGCTGAAATACTTTTGCATCGTTCTCTGTGCTCTGATTTTTACCTGTAATGACCTCATAAACATCACCTGTCAAATATCTGAGCCACATGAAGGCCAGAAAGGCTCTGAGGGTTGTTTGGTTGTCTACAGATCGTCTCAGTCGCATCTTTTTCTAAACGCTGAAGAGTTTGACACTGAACCAGCGTCTAAATCCTCCAATCGTCCGACAGTCTCTTAGATTCGGCTGCGAGACCGACACCGTCCTCGTAGTAGTTCCACGTAACCCTTCAAAAGATACGACCGTCGTCCTCAGCTGCCGTTTTGTACCCCAAACTGTAAAGTGTGATGTTCAGTCGGGATGCAAAATGGCACTAGTGTAACCAACCTGTCAGCTGAATGTCTTTCACAGGAGGTCTTGATTGAATGTCAGTCGAGGACGAGCTCTCCCCGAGGTTTGTGCGATGGGGTTAAAAGGTCAAAATTGTGCAGAGGGGAGGGGAGTCAAGTGCGTGTCAGGGCCTAAAATGTGCATGAAGGGTGATTCTTACGACTCTTAATGTCTCCGATGCCGGTTTTGCATCATTGTTAATTTAGCGTCCGGTCTGGTGAGCCGTTTCCTTTCAGGTTCAATCCACGTAATCCACAAGATGGTGAGAGGAAGTAAAAGCAACCAGCGGTACGTAACGTATCCGTCTGACTAGTCTTGGTCCCCTAATTCTCAGCTAGCAGCGCCCCGGGTTCAGGATCGGAGGTTCAGAAGGATTCTTAAAGTTCTTGAAGGGAGAGGGAGGCTGGTGGGGTGGCGGGGGAGGTGGTGGTCTGGGGGGATGGGGACGACGCAGGTTATAAGGAGGAGATTTTGACAGTGTCGTGGGTGTAGGCGGTGGCCCTGGTGTTCCGCAGGATGCCGGGTATGGGGGCGGGCGATGGGGGGAGGCTCTCGTCAGGCGAGTTGGCGGGCGGCGTTGGGATGCTGATGATGGCGGCGGTGAAATCTGGTTCTCCGCAGTTCAGCTTCAGGTCGGTTGTCTGGGCGTTCAGACTGGAACGACTGAGAGAAGAAAAGTTTGTGTTAATTTCATCCTGAGATCAGAAGTCCAAGTCAACTGAAACTCTGCATCCAGTTTTATTCATTAGTTTCCATTCAAACATAATATAATGTACATTAACTTTGCACAAAATAAGCAAAAGAAAATAATTAATGCACATTCACCTCCACTACATTTATGTGATATTTGGATGGAGACATGTGGACAGTACTTAAGTCCAATATTGGAACTGTACTGTAGGACAGTTTGAGGTACTTGTAAACTTGTGTAAACTAGCTAACTGTATATAAAGTAGTGTAAACTAGCTCCACCTCCAACAGCTACAACAGTAACATTCTGCTCTAACACTGATGCTTCACTATTAATAATCTAATGATGTCATAATAATAATATATCAGTCAGAGGACCAAACCACTACTTTTACTGTAATACTGTATACTACATCACTCATAATACTGCAGTACTTTTACTGTAATACTGCATACTACATCACTATAATACTGCAGTACTTTTACTGTAATACTGCATACTACATCACTCATAATACTGCAGTACTTTTACTGTAATACTGCATACTACATCACTCATAATACTGCAGTACTTTTACTGTAATACTGCATACTACATCACTCATAATACTGCAGTACTTTTACTGTAATACTGCATACTACATCGCTTATAATACTGAGTTTACGTTTGTGGTGGTATGGACGTGGTCTTGATGTGCAGGGTGTCCAGCTCCTGAATGCTTCCCCTGCTGACAGACACAGTGGAGTTAGCCAGTCTCATTGCAGCTCTCCTTCTGGCCCGACGGGGGCAGCAGCCGGTGGAGTTGTTCTGCGCCCCCTGCTGGCTGGACAGGGAGGTGCTGCGACTGGTCCTGAAGCCCACCGACTCCGTCATACACAGCTCGCTGTAGGTCATCTCATTTGTGAACTCGTGGTTCTGTGAGAGGAGGGAAGAGAGAGGAAAGTTCAGTTTCTTGGATGTTTAAAGATTCGAAGATTGTGTGTGTGTGTGTGTGTGTGTGTGTGTGTGTGTGTGTGTGTGTGTGTGTGTGTGTGTGTGTGTGTGTGTGTGTGAGTGTGTGTGTGTGTGAATGATGTGATAAAGGATAAACTCACCGTGGTTTTCTCCAGACAGTGCAGCAGGTGGTTGTGTTGATGCTCAAACGCTGATCTGTTCTTCACACACAGAGCCGTGCTGTCACTGTCCCGGTCCTGCAGACACACACACACACACACACAAACACACACACACACACACACACACACACACACACACACACACACACGATTAGCTACTTGATGAATTGATTAGTTATATTTAAACATTTCAGAAAATGGTGAAATATGTCGTCAAGTCAAAGATTCAGTTTAGATTAAACCAGAAAGTTGTCAGATTTGAGAAACTGTAATCAGAGAAATTTGACTCAAAATGATTTTAAAAAACAGAAGAAGTTGCTGATTAATTTAATATTTGGCAACAAATTGATTTATTGACTAATTGTTGCAGCACTAATATTTTTATATCAGTTAAATGAAGCATGAAGCTCGTTTTCTTCATCACCACGGCGACAGATGAACTGCTTTTCTATCTCAGCCTCAGATTACACAAACTGAAAGACTGATCCTCCTCTCTCTCCTTTTTCTTCATCCTCTCATTTTACACTTTCACCCTCTCTTCTTCTTCTTCTTCTTCTGCACTGACTCATTTCTCTCCACTTATCCTCCTCCTCCTCTTCTTCACTCTCATTATGCGCTCTATAAATCCATCCAACACTCATCCCTGTCTGCTGCTCAGCGCTGAAGAGGGATTAAGACTCAACAATATGTGTGTGTGTGTGTGTGTGTGTGTGTGTGTGTGTGTGTGTGTGTGTGTGTGTGTGTGTGTGTGTGTGTGTGTGTGTGTGTGTGTGTGTGTGTGTGTGTGTGTGTGTGAGATCACTCCATTTCCTACCTGAAGCTTAAACCCATTTACTGATAAAACATTTAAACCCAGTGAATGTTTCATCCTCTGGCTAAAAAAGCAGCACAGAGTCGTGACGAAGACGACGATGATGATGATGATGACGATGATGATGAAGAATTTAAAAAAATTCACCCTTTACATGAACATCCAGTTTATTTTCTAGGTATTGATTTATTTATCTTTATTTTAATGTTATACATTATATATGTTGTAAAGCTCTTACACTGTAACCACTGATTCTGATAAATAAACTTAATTATTCATAAAGAAACTGTTTCTTTTCTTAAAAGTATGAAGTACATATAAAGTTTGTCCTGCAGGTGGCGCCAGAGTAAAGGTTATGTTACCTGGACGACACTGAAGCCACAACCAGAGTTCAAACACATAAAAACCCATAATACTGTAATACTGCATACTACATCGCTCATAATACTGCAGTACTTTTACTGTAATACTGCATACTACATCACTCATAATACTGCAGTACTTTTACTGTAATACTGCATACTACATCACTCATAATACTGCAGTACTTTTACTGTAATACTGCATACTACATCACTCACAGAAGGATCAGAGTATGAACAGTATTTGAGGGTTAAATGAGACGTATTGACCATAATTTCCAAAATAAGTGTAAAACTTAGAACTGGGTGATGATTTATACTTTATGGATCGGGTCAGAAGACTTTAGTTACACCATCGATGGAAAGACAACAGGAAGGTTAAACATTAATCATCATATTTAAACTATTCTGAGTTGGACACACAGATTTATTGGAGCTGCTCTGATTGGTCGAGGCTGAAAGAATCAGGCTCACCTGTCAGAGAGACACTACGGCAGAGTGAAAGACACACGGAGACAGAGAGACAATGAGATGGAGACCTGCTGGCTCAGCTGTTTGGATCTTGACCAATAACAGAGTCCATCACGCTTCCTGTTCCCCAAACAGAAACTTGGCAACAGGACGACAGACTCAGACCGAGCTGCACCAAGCAGAACAGACGAGCTCCCGAACCTCAAATCCAAACATCCAATCCAGATTATTTTGAGCAGAATATGTATTATTGTAACATTTTATATTGTTAACATCATAAAACAACATACACCTATGTGAGTTTAATCTGCAGGATGAACACTGAGCTACAGTTTCCCCTTAAATCAGAACAAATAGAGCCAAAAACTCATTGGTTCCCATGGCAACAAACCAATTAAACAAGCAGAGGTAGCCAGGTAGAGTTTGCAGTATAATGTGGACTATGGAGAATACAAGATTACAGTGTGTTTATTGATGTTTATGATTTTTAGTTATTTATTTATTTTCTTATAAACCGGAGATACAAGAGAATGTGCAGTATAATTATTTATTTACTCATATTTGTGATTTTAACCAGACCTTTCTGCATGTGCATCTTAAAGAGCTCATAGAACCTTATGAACCTACTAGAACACTGCGCTCCCAGCTCATAGAACCTTATGAACCTACTAGAACACTGTGCTCCCAGCTCATAGAACCTTATGAACCTACCAGAACACTGTGCTCCCAGCTCATAGAACCTTATGAACCTACTAGACCACTGTGCTCCCAGCTCATAGAACCTTATGGACCTACCAGAACACTGCGCTCCCAGCTCATAGAACCTTATGAACCTACTAGACCACTGTGCTCCCAGCTCATAGAACCTTATGGACCTACCAGAACACTGCGCTCCCAGCTCATAGAACCTTATGAACCTACTAGACCACTGTGCTCCCAGCTCATAGAACCTTATGAACCTACTAGAACACTGTGCTCCCAGCTCATAGAACCTTATGGACCTACCAGAACACTGCACTCCCAGCTCATAGAACCTTATGAACCTACTAGAACACTGCGCTCCCAGCTCATAGAACCTTATGAACCTACTAGAACACTGTGCTCCCAGCTCATAGAACCGTATGGACCTACCAGAACACTGTGCTCCCAGCTTATAGAACCTTATGGACCTACCAGAACACTGTGCTCCCAGCTCATAGAACCTTATGGACCTACCAGAACACTGTACTCCCAGCTCATAGAACCTTATGAACCTACCAGAACACTGTACTCCCAGCTCATAGAACCTTATGGACCTACCAGAACACTGTGCTCCCAGCTCATAGAACCTTATGGACCTACTAGAACACTGCGCTCCCAGCTCATAGAACCTTATGGACCTACCAGAACACTGCTCTCCCAGCTCATAGAACCGTATGTGTTTTTTTCACAGAAGGATTAACCAAACATGTATTAATAACTAATGGGGGAATTTATGAATGTGACTCAGTGTAGAGGGTTAAATAAGCCTCTCCCTGCAATGTGTATTATCATTATGTCATTATTTGTTTTTCATCAAAAAATCTAAAGTCACATTATTTCGATGAGTTATTTCATTTTATGTAATTTAATGCTTCTATTCACATGATGGGTATCTAATAAAGAGCTGAGTTGGTACCAGTATCACTTTAACCTTTGCGTCGTCCTCCCGGGTCAAATTGACCCCGTCTGTTTTGACTGTTCCTTCTTTCCTCCATTCCTCTTTTCCTTCCTTCTTTCCGTCTGTCCTTCCTTCCTCCCTCCTTCCTTCTTTCCTTCCCGCCTTCCTTCCTTCTTTCCGTTTGTCCTTCCTCCTTCCCTCCTTCTCTCTTTCTTAATTTCCTCTCTCTTTCCTTCTTTCCTTCTGTCCTTCCTTCCTCCCTCCCTCCTTCTTTCCTTCCTTCCTTCATTCCTTTCCTTCCTCCCTCCCTTCTTCTCTCTTTCTTTCCTCCCTCCTACCTTCCTTCCTTACTTCTTTCATCCATCCTTCCTTCCTTCCTTTCCTTTCTCCCTTCCTTTCTCCTTCCCTTACTTCTTCCTCCCTTCCATCCTTCCTTCCTTCCTCCCTTACTTCCTTCATCATCCCTTCCTTCCTCCCTCCTTTCCTTCCGTCTTCCTCCCTTCCTTCCTTGACTCGAGGACAACAGGAGGGTTAAGAGTACTTGCATTGGTGCTCAGAGGTAAATATACACCTCGGATGTATTAACTGAAGCTTACTGACAGGACATCTCCAACTGCAAAAAAGGTCATTTATTGCTCTTTGTATCATGAATTTTTAATAAATGCTCTAATATTTATGAAACCTCCCTGAAAGCTAGAAAAAGGGATTAAAGAGTCTGTCGTCCATCAAGGTAAAACGCTGCTGTGTATATTCAGTGGAAAAGAACCTTAACGTTATACAAATTATTTAAAGGTTAATTTTTATAGTATTTTACAAAGAGGATGACACAGTTTGAAATTATAAGAGAAAAAAAGTGTTTTGTTGTATTGGCTCATTATAGTGTTCATACGTACTTGTTCATTTGCAAAAAAATCTTGATAAATTAAAACTGTTAATTACTTAAAGTCCGTGTAAAGTAAGAATAAATATGTGTTCTGAGTTTAACATACCACAGTAAAGTGTGTTGTTAACCACCCTGCCAAATATGAATCATTAAAAAAATCACCAAATATATGAAATTAGGCTTCAAAGTTGTGTAAAAGTCTGCCTATTTCTCTGCTCCCAAACGCTGTGGGAGTGGCCGCCGAGTCCGCTGAAGCCCCGCCCCCTACCAAGTGTCACCTGTCAATCAAAGTCACCACCTCTACCAGAAACATGGACGCTAGGCCTGAGAGCTAACTCAGCTGCTAGCTCGGCGGCTAACTCGGCAGCTAGCTCAGCTGCTTGGTCGGCGGCTAACTCGGCAGCTAGCTCAGCTATTATTATTATTATTATTACATCAATAATAATAAGTTTATTTCTACAGCACCTTCAAATTAAAGGACCAGTAAAATAAAATGTCACCCTACATTCCTCTCTCTCTCTCTCTCTCTCTCTCTCTCTCTCTCTCTCTCTCTCTCTCTCTCTCTCTCTCTCTCTCTCTATCCTTTTCTATCTAAAACCTCCTTTTTTCCCTCATTGACTGTTTCTCTCTATTTGTGCTCACTTGTCTCATTTTTGTCTCTCAATTTATTTTCTTTTACTGTCTGAGTTAACTGGACTGTAATCCACCCTTCCTGAAACTATCGACTGTGTATGTGTGTGTGTGTGTGTGTGTGTGTGTCTCACCCCGAGTGTTTGATCCTCTTTGTACTGGAGGAAGGCGTTGGCTGTACCTTTCTTCGCCATGCGGATCCGAGCCAAACGCACTTTCTGTTGGATGGAAACACACACAGGAAAACAGCACCGTCAGCACATTGTACATACACACACACACACACACACACACACACACACACACACACACACACACACACACACACACACACACACACACACACACACACACACACACACACACACAGTGTATAGATTAAGGTTAAAGCTGTCAGACTTCATCTCTTGTCTCTCTTTAAAGTTACTCCAAGGAACTTTCATTGTATATTGATAACAGCGCCCCCCTGTGGACAGAAGCTGCAGTGTTGACTACATCTCCCATGAGCACCCTCTTGCCGAATTGTCTGCAACAGAAACTGATCAGCGGCTGACTTCTGCAGAGTCTCTCTTACTGCTCTTACTCTTACTGTTTTCTTTTCATATTCATGTATATATTTATGTGTGCTGCAGCCGTCGCCACCTTAGCAGAAACATCGACGTAGAGCATCGAGCTGAAGTATTTAATATGAGAGAGCATGACAGTGTAGATACTTTGGGGAAGTCAGGTTATTACAGCGGCCAGATGTAATCATAAACAACAATATAATCACATATATAGAACAGAATAAGGAGAAACTGAAACTATGAAGCTAATATTAAATGTTGGGTGTGTTTTATAAATATAGTTTTCGACATGTACTGAAAAAATAATGTACCTGTACATGTGTATAAAAATACAGTTAGAAGCTGTTAATGAAAGTTTCTGTACTTTGAGTGTAGTTTTAACGGTTGATAGTGTAGTATTTTGTTGGTTTTATATCATTTGAAATGACATTTGCACCATTTTTACCAAAAGTAAAACTGAATGCTCCTGAAAATGTCAAATGGTGTAACCACAAAAGAATGATACATATTACATATTTTATCCTCCTAGAGAGAAAGATAAAGGAGGAAGAAGAGAAAGAAAGAGAGGAGGAAGAGGACAATAAAAGAGAGGACGAAGAGGAGGAAGAGAGAGAGGAGGAAGAGGAGAAAGAGAGAGAGAGGAGGAAGAGGAGAAAGAAAGAAAGAAAGAAAGAAAGAAAGAAAGAAAGAAAGAAAGAAAGAAAGAAAGAAAGAAAGAAAGAAAGAAAGAAAGAAAGAAAGAAAGAAAGAAAGAAAGAAAGAAAGAAAGAAAGAAAGAAAGAAAGAAAGAGAGCAGCAGGTTCCTGGTCTCCATGGTAACCAGAGTAAATGTAATATTTAGAACAATTGTATTCCATTACCTTTATTTAATATAAAGTTATAATGTAAGATCATGCCAAACTAGTTGATATGGTGTTTTATTGACTATTTACTGTTTTTAAGCAAGTTGAATTATTTGGTACAAAGTTTTTATGGTTACACCACTTAGACATTTTTACCATAATCCTCTAATATATTCTCTCTAAATGGATTAAAAGCAGAAATTTGATGCTGGGTCCACAAAAAAAGAATGTGTGAAGTTATTCATACGTTTATTTTATCATTTTAACCCTTTAACCCTCCTGCTGTCCTCGAGTCAAGGAAGGATGGGAGGAAGGAAGGGAGGAAAGGAGGGAAGAAGGAAGGAAGGAAGGAAGAAGGAAGGAAGGGTGGAAGAAGGAAGGAAGGAAGGAAGAAGGAAGGAAGGGTGGAAGGGATGAAGAAGGAAGGAAAGAAGGAAGAAGGAAGGAAGGAAGGAAATAAGGAAGGAAAGGAAAATAAGTCAAGAAGGAAGGAAGTAAGGAAGGAAGGACAGATAGAAGGAAGGAAAGAAGGAAGGAACGAAGGAAAGATGGAAGAAAGGAAGGGAAGAAGGAAAGAAGGAAATATGGAAGGAAGGAAGGAAGGAATCCTCTAATATATTCTCTCTAAATGGATTAAAAGCAGAAATTTGATGCTGGGTCCACAAAAAAAGAATGTGTGCAAGTTATTCATACGTTTATTTTATCATTTTAACCCTTTAAATTTAAACTAAACCACATGGACACTAAACAACATCATTGACCCTTCTGTAGTTTTAATGGTCGATATAGACTATTAAAGATATATATTCCATTCATTGACAGTTAATACGGAAACTCAAAGTTAAATATATATACAAATACAAATGTAGGCTCAACTTTAATTTATTGTAAACTCAAGTATTTTAGTATGAAAGTATTTTTTATCACACGTAAATGATCTGGTGCTTTGTGAAACCTGCATTAAAACTGATTGATTGATAATTCAGTGAGTTGTGATTCAGTGATTATCTGCAGCATCTACATGGATCCTTCACTATTTCCAGTAGTGTTACTTTGGACACCTGATTTTGATTTAGTCTAGTGTTTGTCGTGCATTTCTTTGGTCTTCTTTGCATTTTGAAGCGCCATCTTTGTAGCGTGCAGTTGCCATGGTTACAGGTTACTGGTTTAATTATCATCAGATTAAGATAAAAAGTTGTGGGAAAGGAACTACAGGAGTCGTTTCCTCTGAGAGACGCCGCCATACGTTTCCATAAAGCCACATTTAAGTGCTTCAGCCTCCAGAACTCAGACCTGCTGTGCTCTCATCTTGTCCGCTCGCTGGTTCTGGTGGTAGATTCGGCTGAAGTTGGACACGATGACGGGCACCGGCAGGGCGATCACCAGCACGCCGCTGAGGGAGCAGATGGAGCCGAAGATCTTCCCCGCAATGGTGTTGGGAACCATGTCGCCGTACCTGCAGGGAGAGAAGAAGAGAGGCGGTCAACACTGGCTCACCGACACTTCTGCAAAAACATCGACGAGACGAGGATGAAGCCGGCAGCCAGAGAAGCAGAGCAGATATCTGACTCCTCCAGTGTTTCTGAGCCTTTCAACAGGGTCTAATCCTGACTGGACGAACCTCTGCAGGGAGGCGTCCAGGACAAAGACGGATCACCAAGCAGACGGAGTGGACTCTAACTCTCAGGGGTCGCAGGTTCCCTTTATAACAAGTATTCTGTAGAAACTTTACAGACCCTTGAGTAGTGACACTTTTAACCCTTTACATACTGTTCATATTCTGTTCCAGGTGACTTAATCTAAGAATCTCCTCATTAAAAGAGTCTATACCAAACATTAAAGCACAGATGTGTTTAGAAAGCATCAATAGTCGATCTGACTGATCAATAAATGTGATTAAACCTTGATTCATGTTTCAGAGAGCAGAGAGAGTGTATTTTTTAGCTTTTACACCACTAAACATCCTATCACACAATATCATGTCCTATTTTACCTCAGACATGAAAATATAACATAGCTATAATGATTGAAATGTCTCTTTTTGGTAGTTTTAAGTCTCTTTAGTCGCTCCATCTCTACGTTACCATGGTAACTAGATGGAAGCTGTCACTCAAACTAACTGTAGGTTGTTTTAGTCATTTCTATGCCTCTTTTTGGTAGTTTTTTAGGTTTCTTTGGTCAATTTTTGTCTCTTTTTAGTCATTTTATGTCTCTTATTGTTGGTTAAATGTTATTTACGGAACTGTGGGGTTTATTGTATAACCATTAGAGCCATCAGTCTTCACTGCTACATCATAAAAAGAAATCTTCATAACTACTATCTTATTAAAACTATTAACTATTCATTTCACTAAAACACATGTCAATAGATACGGAGATAATCTGACCCAGAACAGCCTCAATGGACAAACATTTGTAGCATCTATACAAAAGTAGAACATTTTAAATTGTTTCATTTTTGTGCAATTTGGGCCAATAAAATACATTTGTGGTGTTTTTACAGTTGTTAAATTTGACCTGAACAGAATGTAAGGGGTTAATGTTTGATTACATTTTGAGTTTAATCAAATGATCCAGTGTGAAAAGTCCTGGCTGGTTTCTGGGACGATGGGTTAAAAGGTACAAAGGGGGTTTACAGGTTGTTTTTTTCCTGCAAAATTCAAAATACTCATATTACTGAAAACTTTGACCTGTTGGTGGCACTAGAGGGAAAATCTGAGGGTCAACAAAGTCATTATAATACATCACCTGGGAACCATGAATTTTTGAAGCAAATTCGACCACGAGTTAAAGTGAAGATGTAACAAATATTATCCTCTAGAGGACATACACTGCACATCAATCCATCAAATAGTTGTCCAGATATTCAACTTCGAACTATAAATGCTGACAAATATCAACAACCAACAATCTGACATCATCACGAGGAGGAAGTAGAGGTAATTTTGGAAATGAAGTGTGATTTTTAACCTTCAGGGAGCAATTTTATATATGATGACCTTATGTTCCGACATCAGATGAGGATATAAATAACAGAAAAACACCTAAAAACGCTTGTTATGTTCCTTTTAATGCAGCTTTGAGTCTTTAAAAGCTGAACATATAAAATGGAAAAGAAGTGAGGTGGGACCGGAATGACTGATTACAGATAGATAGGCTGATAGGACACACACACACACACACACACACACACACACACACACACACACACACACACACACACACACACACACACACACACACACACACACACACACACACACAGGTTGCGGCCTTCACTTCACATTGCACTGAACCATAAATCACAGGTAGTGAGAAGAGGAAGAGGAAGAGGAAGAGGAAGAGGAAGAGGAAGAGGAAGAGGAGATTACAGAGCGGGCGGGAAGCCAGGAGGGTTCATGTGACTCTGAACACTTCACCGCTGCTCTGAACCACATCTCAGCGTCCAATCTTCACATGGAAACAATCACTGAGTCAAACCTTTTTTTCTCTCCATTTCTGACGTCCATCATGTGCAGCAAGACAAAAACAATCATTTCACCAACAGTAACCAAAGTGCTTTTGTTGCTTAAATCAAACATTTTGCTGATGCATGTTTGATGATTCAACACTGACTTCCTTTTTTCTATTTCCTCCCTTTAAATGGAATCTATTGATTTCAGTTTTTAGATGGACTATACAGTAATTAAAACCCAGAAAAACTATTAGTAACCATGGCTACTTTCGGCCTCTGATGAATTAAAGAACGTACAGCGCTGTGCAAAAGTCTTAGGTCACCACCGTCATACAAACAGAAAATACAGGAAATATGGACACAAAATTTAACATTAATTATAAAATATTATTATTAATTGAGGTTCCATTTAGGTTTAAGAGAGCCAGGTTCCTGCTATTGCTCCAGTGTAAGAGGAGGTCTGAATACTTACACACTTGAATCATTAGAAGCTGTTTAATACTGCAGACACATTTCCTGTATTTTTATAGTTGTATTCTAATAAAGAGAAATAATTATATATGATCATTAGAGCTTATTGCTAAAACAACTAATCTAATGATGGTAACATTTCCCTCTGAGATGTAGAAAGTATCACATGTAAATACTACAGTAAAGTACAAGTACCTCAAACTGTACTGCAGTAAAGTACAAGTACCTCAAATTGTATTACTGTAAAGTACAAGTACCTCAAGCTGTACTACAGTAAAGTACAAGTACCTCAAACTGTACTACAGTAAAGTACAAGTATCTCAAACTGTACTACTGTAAAGTACAAGTACCTCAAACTGTACTACAGTAAAGTACAAGTACCTCAAACTGTAATACAGTAAAGTACAAGTACCTCAAACTGTAATACAGTAAAGTACAAGTACCTCTAACTGTACTACAGTAAAGTACAAGTACCTCAAGCTGTACTACAGTAAAGTACAAGTACCTCAAACTGTAATACAGTAAAGTACAAGTACCTCTAACTGTACTACAGTAAAGTACAAGTATCTCAAACTGTACTACTGTAAAGTACAAGTACCTCAAACTGTACTGCAGTAAAGTACAAGTACCTCAAACTGTACTACAGTAAAGTACAAGTACCTCTAACTGTACTACAGTAAAGTACAAGTACCTCAAACTGTACTACAGTAAAGTACAAGTATCTCAGACTGTACTGCAGTAAAGTACAAGTACCTCAAACTGTACTACTGTAAAGTACAAGTACCTCAAACTGTACTACAGTAAAGTACAAGTACCTCAAACTGTACTACAGTAAAGTACAAGTACCTCTAACTGTACTACAGTAAAGTACAAGTACCTCTAACTGTACTACAGTAAATTATTCATCCACTCTCACACATCTGCAGAGAACTTTCAGACACTTTCCACCACTGATATCTTCATACTTACAAACATATAAACTAATATCACAGTTTCTCACAGTGTTCATCAGTGATGGAAACACAGCTGAGAATTAAACTGAGTGCCACGGGGCTGCTGGGATGAGTACACGATTTATTTCCAGTGTTCAAAAGTCACCCTGATCATATTCTGGTTTCAAGTATTAAGTACATCTTACTAGTCAGTATCAGGTGTAAAGTACTTTATTCTCAACTTAACATCCCTGAAAATATTCAGTAAATGTTCATCATATTTAAGCATAAATCATATTTATTTAAACTAATTAAGTAAAGTCTACTTCATTTTTTCAGACAGGAACATCACTGTTATGAAATTATTAAGTAAATCTTATTAAGAGAGTAGATTTTATTATACTTTTTTATTTTAAATTAGTTGTATGAAATTATATATATATTATATTATATTACTCATTATAATTATGTACGTTTTGTTCATCTTCTATTGATAAATGTTGAATCTTTTTATACACCACAAATCATACAACTACAAAAAAAAACAATACAATACAATAAAACTATTTTATTTTTTTAACTATTTATTTTGTCCACAGTAAACATGAATTAATCACTCCATTCAAATGAATTAGCTCGGTTAACTGGCAAAACAGACAGACAGGAATTAGCCAATCACAAAAAAGTAGCTCAGTTTCTGCCCAGCAACAGGTTACTAAGGGCAGCAACAGGTTGCTAAGGGCAGCTAAGGCCCTACGGTTGCTACGGCGATGTGTGAGAACCTGCTTGGAAATTCTCAAAATGCACCAGAATTTGGCTTCTGACAAGGTCCTGAACAATTGCAAACTGAGAGAAAACCGTAACTCCTGTCCAAAAACCGAAAACACCGTGAGAGACACAGAAGCCGGCAGATTCTGACAGTGTTTATTTTATTCAGATATTCCTTAAAATGAGCGAGTAAGCTCAGTGTGAAGACAGAGTGAGATTCTTTTGAAAAAAAAAGACGATTACATTAGTGTCAATGGGGAGCGAGACAGGTATTACTGCTGGTCTCGGCCCCCCCGTTTAAATTTTGCGCAGACCCCGCCTGTCAACTTCACATTTTATGAATCCCAACACCTATGTCTACATTTTGACAAAAAATTATTTGTCTCCTTTTCACGGTTTGGCCGTGAGCTCGAGTTAAACATAAAAATTAAAGTTATTTTTTACTGCTTCTCGCACTCAAGCTAACTGACGCTTCCACTCTAACTTTGAAGAAAAAGTGATTTCCACCCAGGTGGGGAGTTCTGGTCCTCTGAAATGAGGCCAACGCGGAAGTAAGTTAAAACTGCATTCTACCAAAAGGCCACCAGGGGGCGACCGTTTTGGTGTCAAAAGGACTTCCGTCTCTATACAAGTCAATGGAGAATTCACCAACTTCTCTCTTGATTTCTAACCTCAGTAAACGTTTTCAAAATGTGTTTATGGTCTCAATCGCTAGTTTAAAGCCTTCTTCAATGCAGTATGATGTTCATTTGGGACATTTTGGCCTCCCTGATTTTATATGTGACGATAAAGCAGGGTATGCATTAGAGTGTGGCTACGTCGTGATTGACAGGTTGATTGGTTCACAGGTTCAGGAAGGCGCCTCATGCTCCTCCTGATGCCCATATAAGTAGAATCCATGTTTTTATTTTTCCCAGCATACACCTGAAATGTTCAAGATGGCGCTGCCCAGATCCGATACTATTGGCCTCCGAGCAGCAGTCCACAAACCAATGGGTGACGTCACGGATGTTACGTCCATTTCTTATATACAGTCTATGCGTGGCACTAATAAAAAGTTCAGCATTAAGAGTTGACTGCAAATTTTGAAATCTTACAGTCATTACAGTTACGTCTTTAGCAAAATGTTTTCCTTTAAACTACCTGGATTGTTGTGAAGTGATTAAATGATTGAATGTATTTTTCTACTCTTATAAAATGCTGTTGGTCTCACTGTGAAATTAAACTCTTTATATTCAAATATGCAAATCATCTAAGACTGTACAGTCCATCAGATATCCAGATAATGAGCTGCGGCTCTCTGCTCGTGTACCTGCTGCTGAGGATTATGTCTGAGTCCTGCAGAATAAAAAGGCCACGACCTCGTCTCCTGAACTAATGCTCATATCTGAGAGCTAATTTATATTTTTTTAAACTGTGAAGCTTCAGAGCTGTTCAGTGTTTCATACACAGAATTTTTTTTCTGCAACCGTCTAAATGTGTATTCACATTAAAAATGTAAATGCAAAATGTAAAGGGGTTATGGAGGATTTGGATCAACTGTAAAATCCAAATCCTCCAACGCAGAATAATCCACAGCGATTAAATGAATGTATTTAAATGTAACACATAATGCTTATAACAGTCGGAAATGAGAATCTTTATTTTTAGGAGATAAAAACTAGACAATCAGAGAGAGAGAGAGAGAGAGAGAGAGAGAGAGAGAGAGAGAGAGAGAGAGAGAGAGAGAGAGAGAGAGAGAGAGAGAGAGAGAGAGAGAGAGAGAGAGAGGAAGAGGAAGAGGAAATGATGTTAACTTAAAGCGTCTTAATCTTCCTGATTGATCAGACAGACATATTGAGGCAGCTCTCTGACAGTTTGATGATTTTCTGCATCAGGATCAAACTCAGAATGAATATCCACCAGGTTCTGTTCTTCTGCTTCTTATCAGGTGAGGACTGATTACCTGACTGTGTCTGTAAAGCTGCAGCACACACTGCTTCTGGACATTCATTGTGGACATTTTAACAAATGTCACATTTCTATCACTTAAGTTTTTATGTTGCTGTCATGTTAATTAGTTATTCTGTTGTTCTCTAAATGATTCTGTTACTATTTGCTGCTGCAACATCTCTATAATCTAATCTTTGAATCTAACTAAATAAACTGTGATCGAAAAAACTAAAACATTACACAGAGACACTGTGACTACAACTGCAGCTGAGAGTAGAACAACAGCAACTGCTGTACAGTCAGTGAACACTTTGCTGCCTGTAGTTAAAATGTTCTACTAAAATAAGAGACTCACAAAGACACAATGTCTTTCTGTGTTTTTATGTTGTTGTTTTTTTAAGCTTGTAAGTGGGCTTCAACCTATAACATTATATGTATTAGGCTGAGAGCAGCAGCCTCGGTTAGTTCCTGGTTCTATTAAGCAATCTACTCCCACACAAACAGGAAACAGCAACATGTTTCTTATCATATCTTAACACCTCCTCTGAGCTCAAATTTTCTTAGAATCACTATCACCATATATAGTAAACAAAACACAGACACATCTAACTGTGAAGTAAAGTTTTCATATAAGGTGTTAGGATGATGTTTAAAGACTGTGTAAAGTGAATTCAGACATTTTCTTCTAAACACATTAAATAGGTCATAAATGTATTTCTAAAAAAGGTGTAAAAAGCATTTCAACCATTTAGATTTGAATTGTGGAGCTAGGCTTCACAAACTGTGTTTCAACATTTCTGTGTCTGGATTTAATGGGCGGGTCTGAAAATCTCTTACGTAACTGGTAACCAATAGCACGGTTACACACCGGAGCATAAACCCGCCCTGCTGCTGTAGAGGTATAAATACATTCAGCGCACACTACTACTACAGTTTACAGTTAGCCAGTTAGCTGAGTTAGCCGCCGAGTTAGCCACCGACCTAGCAGCTGAGTTAGCCGCCGAGCTAGCAGCTGAGTTAGCAGCAGAAAGCTCTCAGACCTAGCATCCATGTTTCTGGTAGAGGTGGTGACTTTGATTGACAGGTGACACTTGGTAGGGGGCGGGGTTTCAGCGAACTCGGCGGGCACTCCCACAGCGTTTGGGAGCAGAGAAATAGGCAGACTTTTACATAACTTTGAAGCCTAATTTCATATATTTGGCGATTTTTTTCATCATTCAAATTTGGCAGGGTGGTTAACAACACACTTTTCTGTGGTATGTCAAACTCAGAACACATATGTATTCTTACTTTACACAGACTTTCTAAACATTAGTTACTATTATTATTTAACAATTGCTAATTTGTGGTGGTTGTTGTTATTATTATTATTAACCAGTGTGATGAGTGTAGAGGTGTGTGTGGTTATACTGCAGCAGCCTGGTGTCATCAAGTGGCAGCGGAGCGTCTTTCCTCCAGAAGCAGACGTGGTTCAGAGACCCATTCTCCAAAAAAACACCAAACATTTGCTTTGTGCTGCACATTTTTTGACTGTGTTGGTTTGTTGTCTTGGTGACTCGCTGTGCACCACAGTGGGAGAAGGTGTGGTACCCATCACCTGGATATAAAGATGGACCTCATGACAGCTGGATTGCCCCCTGGTGGCTGGTTGCAGTATAGGTCATAAGTCCTGCCCCCTCCATGTTAGCAGATGGACATGAGCCACTTTTTTTTTTAAAAGCACGTCAAATACATTTTTCCCAAAGATAGTTTCTGTCAGTTCAGGTTGTTGTTATCACACTGAAGTTTGTCCATCTGCTAATTTTTTTGATAAATATGTTTTTAAGTAGATAAAAAGGGTTTGATTGACAGCTGTGACAGGCAGCTGAAGGGACGAGTCCTACAGGCCGTCATCATGTCACCTGACTCTACTGCACAAATTTGCTTTGTGCTGCATATTTTTGCTTCTCCTCTCATCAGTTCTTCGCGTATGCAGCTGTGTATGGACCACAAGGGTCACTGAAAAAGGAATAAAGCATTTAATTAATTAATAACAGCGTCCCTCACACAGCCAAATACATCTGAATGTCAGGTATCCAAGGAGAATCCAAAATAAAAAACAATTCAAAAATGACTTATTTCATTATTTGTTTTTGAATGAATTTTTGAACAAAAAAGGAACTTACATTATGTTTTTCAGACTTTTGATTTTAGGCTCAGGTCAAAAAAAGAAATTAACAAAACGGTCCCAGGGCCGAATTTGTATTTGATATTTAATTTTTCCAATTTCCGTAGATGTTAATGCTTTATTCCTTTTTCAGTGACCCTTGTGGTCCTCCATAGCTGCGCACCACACATACATCAGTTTCTCTCATTTATCTTTAATTACAGCTTTGGTTCTCTTTAAAATAGTTTTGTTCAGTCATGGAGCAACAGGTAAACTCAACAGGGTTTTAACTGCTGAAAGTATAGAAACCTGATCAATGTCATCTGAAGAATATGCATTAAATACTGTTCAAAAACTGTTTTCATCATGTTATAACCCCATGTTAGGACTGACCAGGTTTTTGTTGGTCAGTAGCGCATTTGCTTTCTTCTGCCTGACCACACCTCATTTTGAGATCAACACACCCATGGGTGCACTGACATGCACTTGCTATATAGACAACGTGGGTGCAGGACAAGAAAATGACAACAGGGTTTATCTTAAATGAGCAAAGACACTTCCGTAAGATAGGACCCAAGATGTGAAGTGATGGATTAGCTCTCATTAAGCTGCAGTCTGTTTTACAGTTAGTCTACAATACACAAAGTATTGATCATCAGTATTCACTGTTCATCTTTCCAACAGCACTGCAGGATGGAAACACTGGACTCAGCAATGCAGTAGTCCTTTATGCTGGAGCTGAAGGAGGAAATGGTTCATTATATTGCTACTTGACTTCGTCTGGAAACACCAAGTTCTTCTGTAAAGGAGAATGTAAAGAAGAAAACATTCTCATTAAAACAGATGATGTCACAGCTCAGAGCGGCAGATACAGCATCAAATATAAAGACGAATCCTCTGGAAGAAGAACTGTGACTGCGAACATCACACAGCTGACCAAGTCGGACTCTGGACGATACAGATTTGGTTTGGGTGGATCTTTGGTTCCAGATTCTTACTGTGACTTTGACCTCATAGTTACAGATGGTGAGTTTCTACTGAAAGTCACAAAACCTGATATATTTACTATGTTCATCCCATTTAATGATTGTGAAGCATAAGAATAAATGAAGTCAGATAGAATGTAATTAAACTGTGTGAAGACTGTGAGACGTTTATGATATATTGACTCAGTGTATCCAGCAGTCAGACTGTGGTTGAACTGGGCAGCTCCCAGTGTGACTCTGTGTGAATGTGAAGCAGGAAATATTGTGATCAGACTGCAGCATCTTACAGGAAGTACAGACACTAACTGTTGATTGTTCATCTTTTCAGAAGCACCATTTGGTGAGAACCGTTTTTTCACCCCTGCTGAAACTGAGGGAGGAAATGTCACTCGTGGATGCATTGGTACGGTCAATGGAAGCAGGAAGTTCTTCTGTAAGGATGAATGTAAAAAAGAAGAAGACATCCTGATTGAAACAGCAGAGAACAGAGCTCAGAGTGGCAGATACAGCATTGAATATAGAGAAGGATCTGAACATGGACTGGATGTGACCATCACACAGCTGAAGAAGTCGGACACAGGACGGTACAAGTGTGGTTACGGCAGACCTTCGTCTCCAGATTCATTCTACTCGTTCCCGATCTTTGTTGTAGATGGTGAGTTTTATATTGAAAATCATGAAAAATTGTATCCGTAATTTATGTACCATCTGGTAACTGCATATGAGTTCTTAAAGAAAAATAATATTTATTCTTGTTTTTATCTAAAATCCAAAGATGGACTTGGAATATAAAATTGAAATATGGAAATGACAAGATGTAAACAAACAACCAAAGTTACAGCTAGAATTTGATTGGTGTGATGTTATTAATGGCAGTGAGAGGAGCACTAAGGTCAGAGTTATTAGAAAGATACAGCTGTATGTGGGACAACACATCCTCCAACTGATCAAAATCTGTTTGCATGTTGTTTTTGTTAAACGTATGTAAACATTTGGACTATCAGGCTTCACACAATCAAACTGGTATTTTCCTCCTGTGGAGCAGTGAAGCTCTTTCCTCGACTGTGTTGGTTTGGTGTCTTGGTGACTCGCTGTGCACCACAGTGAGAGAAAGGTGTGGTACCCATCACCTGGATATAAAGATGGACCTCATGATAGCTCCCCAAATGTGAAGCCAAAACAGCTGGATTGCCCCCTGGTGGCTGGTTGTAGTATAGGTCATAAGTCCTGCCCCCTCCATGTTAGCAGACGGGACATGAGCCAAATTTAAAAAACAAAGCAAGTCAAAATTATTTTTCCCAAAGATGGTTTCTGTCAGTTTAGTTTGTTCTTATCACACTGATGTTTATCAAACTGCTCATTTTTCTGATAAATATGTCTGATAAATCTGATTGTTTCATTGTGTTTTCATTGTTCACAGCTCCAACCACTGAAGAACCAAACTGGACTGTCCGACCTTTTCCAACATCAGTCCCATCAGCCTCCACACCAGCAACAACACAGAGTTTAATCTCCAGTTCAGGTAGCTTCACACCTTCATCATCTTTCCCTGAAACCACAGAGCAGTTTGCAGGTACAGGACAGTTCATGTCTGTCCATCTGTCCATCACTGTCTCTCTGCAACTAAACACCCTTTAAAGATTGATTAACATGTGTTTCAGCATCTAGAACTATATATTACCTTATTATCTTCATGTCTAATATTTAAACACATCCTACATTTCTCATGATGTAAGATAATTATTAACATGTGATGTAAACACATGACAAGTCAGCAAACATCCAGACCAAAGTCTTTGAGGGTTTAGTTCAACAGGAAGATCTCATGTCTGATAAAGGTTCCCTGTGCAGTTTTCTTTTAAACAGGTTATATTTATATTCAGTGTTACTCACCAAAACATGCTGAGTGTGTCCTTTAGGTCCAACACAAGTGTTCAACATGTTTCCTTAGTCATAAAATATTTGGAAACTGATTATTTAAAGTATTTCAAATCCTGCATTGCTTGCATTTTGGACACATTCCTGCATCCTGTAGATCAGTGAGATAATGTGAAACCACTGGTAAGATTGTGTATCACATCAACCACATGTTCACAACGTAGATCCAAACATCAACAAGCTACTTATGGTCAAAACTCCACAGAGAACCTTTAAGCTTCCAATACAAGACAAAAGATCCCAGTCTTTTAAACTATACTCTACATGTCTCTCTCTCTCTCTTCCCTCTCAGACTCTGATGTCCTTCTCCCAGATTACTTCTGGTCTCTGGTTGCATGTATGTCTCTGATTGTTGTTCTGGTGGCTGTTGTTGGAGTGGGCTTCCTCTACAGCAGAGACATGGTGACTTTATTTCTGAATATCTCATGTTAACTCTAACTGTTGGCAGACATTGTATGTTTGTAGTTAGTAATAAACAATCTTATGTCTGCAACTACTTCACTAAAATCATAAAGACTGTTATTAGACCTCTGACCTGTTGAGTTGTTATCACTAAAATATCAGCAAACAATTATCTAAGAAAAACACAATATCTGTTCTGTTACACTGCTTACTGCTGTATTTTAGGTTTGATGTTATTCCTGTTTTATTTTCAGTTATGTGTCAGCGACATGAACCTTCCTCCTGTCTACTATGAGAACTGTCCTCCTGTCCACTATGAGAACTGTCCTCCTGTCTCCATGAGTGAAGACCCCGTCTACCAGAGTCTGGATGCAGCCGGCATGGATCCAGACCAAACCTACTCTGCACTTAGAGAGACAACAAACATGTGATGATGTTTGGATTTGGATCTGGATTCTGTACTGAGCAGGTTAACATGTGCTGTAAGGTTCCAGTTTGTTCCATTTTCTTCCTTTATTTTTTGCTTAATCAGCAGATATTAACTATAAACTTGCTATTCTTCACTTCTATGCTGTTGATACACATCTATTAATGTTTCTGAGAATGTTCAACAACTTATTTCTTTCTCTGAAATGTTCATTATGTCTTCAAATCTGTAGATGATGTGTGATATTGTTCTTCTACACTTTGGGCTGGATTTATTAAAGGTCTGCATGTGTAAAAACATGCAAACTTGACATCACCCGCAAAAAATATGCAAGCTGATCTATTAACGCAGCGCACTGAGGTTTGCGTCTCTCAACTGTGCAAAAAGATAATGAGCGTTGTCTATTTAGTAGTTTACCGTAATTATTGTAATATGAGGCGTTTTTACCCCAGTGTGCAAAATACAGGGAGGAGAAAATATAAATATGTTATTTAGCACACGCATTGTGATTTACCAAACTTGAAGGTAACTGCATCTATAAATAATAGGTTTGAAGGGCAGGTATTAACCGGCTGTTACTATGGAGACGAGGAGACAGAGGCACAATGACAGAATACACACCTGTGTTAATATTTTTGGAGTTTAATATTTTTGGTTTTACTAACAGCATTGACTTTGTCACTAATACTCTCCCATATATCGTTTTTTCTGGTAATATTAGTTTTTGTTATAACTCAATATATTAGTTAACCTCTTCCACTAGAACCTGATCACATTTCATTTTGAGCTTGCAGCTTTCTGCTCGTCCAAACTCTCCATTAAGACACAAAACCCTCATTTAAATACTGCTGTCTGCACCTGTTTCACCTGTTTTCATTTACAGTTATTGTTAGTAGATCACCTGCAAAACACACACAATCTATTGCACTGTGCACGCAGTTTAGTACCTTTATTTGGGATCTTGGTAAATCAGACCCATTGAGACGTAAAATCTGAGATGTTATAATAAAATATCTGATGATAAAAAGTTCAGCAGCACCAAAGTGTTTGTGGTTGTGTTCAGACATAATAATAACATCATTTCTAGGACATATGGGTTGTAATAAAATGTCTCAATGTCACATTTCATTGTTTATCATCATATATTTTGGTTCACTCAGTAATAACTGTAATGGGAATTCTTATTATTCATCTTCTCTCATACAAATGAGTTACTATGTCATATGATTAGGTGTATGTGTGTGTCATTATCTGCTGATCATGACACCATTTATGTTACATGAAATGCTGATTGAGTGAACATCATGTATGTTATAATCTACTGACTAACCATCGTCCTGATTGTACAACACATTATGACTATTGTGCTTACATTGTTCTGATGGTAGAACAAGATAATGCATTGTATATAATACTCTGGGCTCATTCTTGCCATCTCACACAGCAAAGAGTCCGTCTGCAGACGACTTAATAAACTCTCAGAAAGACAACAAACGACTTTGTGCTTCTTGATATAAAATACTGCCAGAACATAACTCAAACTGAAGACAAACATCAGGCAGCCTCTTTGAATAGAAGTCTGGATCAGGTGTTCAACATTATCCTAGTTTCTACTCCAGTTAGTATAAACATGATTTACAAAATCAATGTAGACAATACGTACATGACAAGAATCCAACATTTCCCACATGGTCAGAGGTCCATGAATGCACCACCATGAACACTGCTTGTAATGTTCACAAAACAATGAAGCAAGCTCGGCAAGCTGATTTTTATAGTAAAGTATCGCCACCTACTGGCAGCAGCTCGTTATCTGAAGAAATCAAACTGAACAGGACACAGTTCAAATCCAACTGAATTATTTTTCCACTGCTAGTTTTAGTTTTAGACTAAGTTATCGTCAACTATAATAACCCTGGTGTGCGTCAATGTTTTCAAAGACCAGCAAAGAAGGTAAAACATTTTAATCCCCGCTGTAGACGAGTGGACGGCGCTCCTCCCCACACATTTAAAGTCCGTGTAAAGTAAAAATAAATATGTGTTCTGAGTTTGACATACCACAGAAAAGTGTGTTGTTAACCACCCTGCCAAATTTGAATAATTAAAAAAATCGCCAAATATATGAAATTAGGCTTCAAAGTTGTGTAAAAGTCTGCCTATTTCTCTTCTCCCAAACGCTGTGGGAGTGGCCGCCAAGTCCGCTGAAGCCCCGCCCCCAATAAGTGTCACCTGTCAATCTAAGTCACCACCTCTACCAGAAATTTGCACCTTTTTTAGAAATACATTTATGACCTATTTAATGTGTTTAGAAGAAAATGTCTGAATACACTTTACACAGTGTTTAATGACTGAAGGGGAATTACATTTTGCATTTACATTTTTAATGTGAATACACATTTAGACGCTTGTAGAAAAAAAACACACCTGTTATTTCCTTATGCAAAACACCTTCATCCAACACGTCTTAATATACTGTAATGAATCAATGATTACAGGTCATGCTGCAGAAATTTCACCTGCATTGAATTATTCTAGAGCCAAGTGATCAAAAGATAGAGATGGTTTACGTTATGTAAAGGAACAGTCTGACTATTTTAGTTTAAGTGATCTTAGATTTTCTGAACGCTCACTAGAGCTGCATCCAGCTAATCTGAGATTGAGAGTCAGCTGTTGAACAGTAACATGTTCAATGCAAAAAAAAAAGTAAAAAATAAATTGCACCGGTGTATAAGTCGCAGTCTATATTGGGGGGTGTCATGCTGGGAAAATCACATTTCTATTAACGACTGGTTTATTTGATTAATCAATTTACTTTTATTTAAACACAATCAAAACTCACTTATTAAACCTGAAACAGTGTGTCGGGTTAATGGTTAATGGTCCGGTAATGATTTGCTTAACTGAACTGGACCGGTATATTAACTCAAACCATATAAGACACACCCCACTTTTAAATTTAAAAAAAAAAATGGCATAAAAGGTCATTTACCATTTAAACATCCAACATTGCTACAGGGTTAGGTCATATAATGGGTCACAAATAAAGTTATTTACTCATTAATGTACACTGAACCATTATTATCATCATCATGTTGAAAACAGAGAGAGAGAGAGAGAGAGAGAGAGAGAGAGAGAGAGAGAGAGAGAGAGAGAGAGAGAGAGAGAGAGAGAGAGAGAGAGAGAGAGAGAGAGAGAGAGAGCGAGAGAGAGGAAGAGGAAGAGGAAGTAATGTTAACTTAAAGCGTCGTCATCTTCCTCATTGATCAGACAGACATATTGAGGCAGCTCTCTGACAGTTTGATGATTTTCTGCATCAGGATCAAACTCAGAATGAATATCCACCAGGTTCTGTTCTTCTGCTTCTTATCAGGTGAGGACTGATTACCTGACTGTGTCTGTAAAGCTGCAGCACACACTGCTTCTGGACATTCATTGTGGACATTTTAACAAATGTCACATTTCTATCACTTAAGTTTTTATGTTGTTGTCATGTTAATTAGTTATTCTGTTGTTCTCTAAATGATTCTGTTACTATTTGCTGCTGCAACATCTCTCTATAATCTAATCTTTGAATTTAACTAAACTAAATGTGATCGAAAAAAACTAAAACATTACACAGAGACACTGTGACTACAACTGCAGCTGAGAGTAGAACAACAGCAACTTTTTTATGTTGTTGTTTTTTTAAGCTTGTTAGTGGGCTTCAACCTATAACATTATATGTATTAGGCTGCGAGCAGCAGCCTCGGTTAGTTCCTGGTTCTATTAAGCAATCTACTCCCACACAAACAGGAAACAGCAACATGTTTCTTATCATATCTTAACATCTCCTCTTAGCTCAAATTCTCTGAGAATCATTATCACCATATATAGTAAACAAAACGTAGACACATCTAACTGTGAAGTAAAGCTTTCATATAAGGTGTTAGGATGATGTTTAATTATAAGACACACACAGGAAAAAAGAACAAGAAAAATAACATTCCCTCAAAAGACTGTGGAGACATAGCAGCCCCAAACTTCTGATTCAGATTCAGAAGAAGACAGTACTCCTGACCTGGAGAGACAGAAACAACCTTCTACATCCCAATGGCACTTACGACTATCTGAATACATGTAAACATGCCAGACCTCTTTTATCAATTTGATTATCGTAACATAAACCAGCGTACACTCACTGACACATCCTCATCCAACCACCCAACCCAATACTTCAACTGTAGAATAGAAAGCCATCAAGCTCTGCCAGGACGCTCCATACTGCACTAGCTAACATCTCTAAACATTAAGACTTTGCCCCGACCAGCCTTGGTGCCTCTCTCAGGGTTTATTCCAATGAAGCGCCTGAAAAATGATAGTATTTCTTCAGACACTGTGTAAAAATTAAGTTGTGTAACTCACTCAGATTAACAGAAATTACGGTACTTAACTGCTGTAACAAGTATTAATGTTACTTCAACTGTTGAAATGACTTCCGACTATTTAGCGACACTATTAAGGCATCATCATTATTATAACTTTTATTTATTTATATAGCATTATTAATGAATTCACTGTCAAAATGCTTGTGGTTAGTTAATTTAGATTGAGTTCCTTGTGTTGTCTGATTATTTGGCAATCATCTATGAAATTCTAGCTAGCTGCTGAATCCTTCTATCATGACGTGCACATATTCAATAGGCTAATGCAAACAAACTTTAAACATCACTGATATACTTTGCACCAATTTATAGATTAAATAAAACTGCTACTCACCAAATAATTAGCAAGATGGGGATGGATGAAGAAAATAACAGACCCAGCTTCACATGTGCTGTTCAGGTGAATTGCCCTTCCCAGAATTAAAAAAATACTGCATGATACTGTAGTTTAGATACTTTGGATGATGTATTAGCGGTAAAGTGCTGTATTTTAAAATAACAGGTTAATACTGTTGGAATCCTAATGTAAAGTTGTTAGGACTGACCAGGTTTTTGTTGGTCAGTAGCGCATTTGCTTTCCTCTGCCTGACCACACCTCATTTTGAGATCAACACACCCATGGGTGCACTGACATGCACTTGCTATATAGACAATGTGGGTGCAGGACGAGAAAATAACAACAGGGTTGGTCTTAAATGAGCAAAGACACTTCCGTAAGATAGGACCCAAGATGTGAAGTGATGGATTAGCTCTCATTAAGCTGCAGTCTGTTTTACAGTAAGTCTACAATACACAAAGTATTGATCATCAGTATTCACTGTTCATCTTTCCAACAGCGCTGCAGGATGGAAACACTGGACTCAGCTATGCAGTAAACCTTTATGCTGGAGCTGAAGGAGGAAATGGTTCACTGACTTACTCCTTCACTTCGTCTGGAAACACCAAGTTCTTCTGTAAAGGAGAATGTAAAGAAGAAAACATTCTCATTAAAACAGATGATGTCACAGCTCAGAGCGGCAGATACAGCATCAAATCTGGAGACGGATCCTCTGGAAAAAGAAAAGTGACTGTGGCCATCAAACAGCTGATCAAGTCGGACTCAGGACGGTACAGATATGGTTTGGGTGGATCTTTGGTTCCAGATTCTTACCGTGACTTTGACCTCATAGTTACAGATGGTGAGTTTCTACTGAAAGTCACAAAACCTGATATATTTACTATGTTCATCCCATTTAATGATTGTGAAGCACAAGAATAAATGAAGTCAGATAGAATGTAATTAAACTGTGTGAAGACTGTGAGACGTTTATGATATATTGACTCAGTGTATCCAGCAGTCAGACTGTGGTTGAACTGGGCAGCTCCCAGTGTGACTCTGTGGATCTGTGTGAATGTGAAGCAGGAAATATTGTGATCAGACTGCAGCATCGTACAGGAAGTACAGACACTAACTGTTGATTGTTCATCTTTTCAGAAGCACCGTTGGGGGAAAACACTCGTTTCACCCGTGCAGGAATTGAGGGAGGAAATGTCACTCGTGGATGCAATGCTGCTGTCAATGGAAGCAGGAAGTTCTTCTGTAAGGATGAATGTAAAAAAGAAGAAGACATCCTGATTGAAACAGCAAAGAACAGAGCTCGGAGTGGCAGATACAGTATTAAATATACAAAAGGATCTACATATGGACTGTCTGTGACCATCACACAACTGAAGAAGTCGGACAAAGGACGGTACAAGTGTGGTTACGGCAGACCTTTGTCTCCAGATTCATTCTACTCGTTCCCGATCTTTGTTGTAGATGGTGAGTTTTATATTGAAAATCATGAAAAAGTTTATTCTTAATTTATGTACCTTCTGGTAAGTGCATATGAGTTCTTAAAGAAAAATAATAATGGATTTATTCTTGTTTTTATCTAAAATCAAAAGATGGACTTGGAATATAAAATAAGAATATGGAAATGACAAGATGTAAACAAACAACCAAAGTTACAGCTAGAATTTGATTGGTGTGATGTAATTAATGGCAGTGAGAGGAGCACTAAGGTCAGAGTTATTAGAAAGATACAGCTGTATGTGGGACAACACATCCTCCAACTGATGAAAACCTGTTTGCATGTTGTTTTTGTTAAACGTATGTAAACATTTGGACTATCAGGCTTCACACAATCAAACTGGTATTTTCCTCCTGTGGAGCACTGAGGCTCTTTCCTCGACTGTGTTGGTTTGGTGTCTTGGTGACTCGCTGTGCACCACAGTGGGAGAAGGTGTGGTACCCATCACCTGGATATAAAGATGGACCTCATAACAGCTCCCCAAATGTGAAGCCAAAACAGCTGGATTGCCCCCTGGTGGCTGGTTGTAGTATAGGTCATAAGTCCTGCCCCCTCCATGTTAGAAGATGGACATGAGCCAAATTTAAAAAACAAAGCAAGTCAAAATTATTTTTCCCAAAGATGATTTCTGTCAGTTTTAGTTTGTTCTTATCACACTGATGTTTATCAAACTGCTCATTTTTCTGATAAATCTGTCTGATAAATCTGATAGTTTCATTGTGTTTTCATTGTTCACAGCTCCAACCACTGAAGAACCAAACTGGACTGTCCGACCTTTTCCAACATCAGTCCCATCAGCCTCCACACCAGCAACAACACAGAGTTTAATCTCCAGTTCAGGAAGCTTCACACCTTCATCATCTTTCCCTGAAACCACAGAGCAGTTTGCAGGTACAGGACAGTTCATGTCTGTCCATCTGTCCATCACTGTCTCTCTGCAACTAAACACCCTTTAAAGATTGATTAACATGTATTTCAGCATCTAGAACTATATATTACCTTATTATCTTCATGTCTAATATTTAAACACATCCTACATTTCTCATGATGTAAGATCATTATTAACATGTGATGTAAACACATGACAAGTCAGCAAACATCCAGACCAAAGTCTTTGAGGGTTTAGTTCAACAGGAAGATCTCATGTTAGATAAAGGTTCCCTGTACAGTTTTCTTTTAAACAGGTTATATTTATATTCAGTGTTACTCACCAAAACATGCTGAGTGTGTCCTTTAGGTCCAACACAAGTGTTCAACATGTTTCCTTAGTCATAAAATATTTGGAAACTGATTATTTAAAGTATTCCTGCATCCTGCATTGCTTGCATTTTTGGATACATTCCTGCATCCTGTAGATCAGTGAGATAATGTGAAACCACTGGTAGGATTGTGTATCACATCAACCACATGTTCACAACGTAGATCCAAACATCAACAAGCTACTTATGGTCAAAACTCCACAGAGAACCTTTAAGCTTCCAATACAAGACAACAGATCCCAGTCTTTTAAACTATACTCTACATGTCTCTCTCTCTCTCTCTCTTCCCTCTCAGACTCTGATGTCCTTCTCCCAGATTACTTCTGGTCTCTGGTTGCATGTATGTCTCTGATTGTTGTTCTGGTGGCTGTTGTTGGAGTGGGCTTCCTCTACAGCAGAGACATGGTGACTTTATTTCTGAATATCTCATGTTAACTCTAACTGTTGGCAGACATTGTATGTTTGTAGTTAGTAATAAACAATCTTATGTCTGCAACTACTTCACTAAAATCATAAAGACTGTTATTAGACCTCTGACCTGTTGAGTTGTTATCACTAAAATATCAGCAAACAATTATCTAAGAAAAACACAATATCTGTTCTGTTACACTGCTTACTGCTGTATTTTAGGTTTGATGTTATTCCTGTTTAATTTCAGTTATGTGTCAACGACATGAACCTTCCTCCTGTCCACTATGAGAACCGTCCTCGTGTCTCCATGAGTGAAGATCCCGTCTACCAGAGTCTGGATGCAGCCGGCATGGATCCAGACCAAACCTACCCTGCAATCACTGAGACAGCAAACATGTGATGATGTTTGGATTTGGATCTGGATTCTGTACTGAGCAGGTTAACATCTGCTGCAAGGTTCCAGTTTGTTCCATTTTATTTCTTTATTTTTTGCTTAATCAGCAGATATTAACTATAAACTTGCTATTCTTCACTTCTATGCTGATGATACACATCTATTAATGTTTCTGAGAATGTTCAACAACTTATTTCTTTCTCTGAAATGTTCATTATGTCTTCAAATCTGTAGATGATGTGTGATATTGTTCTTCTACACTTTGGGCTGGATTTATTAAAGGTCTGCGTGTGTAAAAACATGCAAACTTGACATCACCCAAAAAAAATATGCAAGCTGATCTATTAACGCAGCGCACTGAGGTTTGCGTCTCTCAACTGTGCAAAAAGATAATGAGCGCTGTCTATTTAGTAGTTTACCGTAATGAATGTAATATGAGGCGTTTTTACCCCAGTGTGCAAAATACAGGGAGGAGAAAATATAAATATGTTATTTAGCACACGCATTGTGATTTACCAAACCTGAAGGTAACTGCATCTATAAATAATAGGTTTGAAGGGCAGGTATTAACCGGCTGTTACTATGGAGACGAGGAGACAGAGGCACAATGACAGAATACACACCTGTGTTAATATTTTTGGAGTTTCATATTTTTGGTTTTACTAACAGCATTGACTTTGTCACTAATACTCTCCCATATGTGGGTTTTTCTGGTAATATTAGTTTTTGTTATAACTCAATATATTAGTTAACCTTTTCCACTAGAACTTGATCACATTTCATTTTGAGCTTGCAGCTTTCTGCTCGTCCAAACTCTCCATTAAGACACAAAACCCTCATTTAAATACTGCTGTCTGCACCTGTTTCACCTGTTTTCATTTACAGTTATTCTCAGTAGATCACCTGCAAAACACACACAATCTATTGCACTGTGCACGCAGTTTAGTACCTTTATTTGGGATCTTGGTAAATCATTCCCATTGAGATGTAAAATCTGAGATGTTATAATAAAATATCTGATGATAAAAAGTTCAGCAGCACCAAAGTGTTTGTGGTTGTGTTCAGACGTAATAATAACATCATTTCTAGGACATATGGGTTGTAATAAAATGTCTCAATGTCACATTTCATTGTTTATCATCATATATTTTGGTTCACTCAGTAATAACAGTAATGGGAAATCTTATTATTCATCTTCTCTGATACAAATGAGTAACTATGTCATATGATTAGGTGTATGTGTGTGTCATTATCTGCTGATCATGACACCATTTATGTTACATGAAATGCTGATTGAGTGAACATCATGTATGTTATAATCTACTGACTAACCATCGTCCTGATTGTACAACACATTATGACTATTGTGCTTACATTGTTCTGATGGTAGAACAAGATAATGCATTGTATATAATACTCTGGGCTCATTCTTGCCATCTCACACAGCAAAGAGTCCGTCTGCAGACGACTCAATAAACTCTCAGAAAGACAACAAACGACTTTGTGCTTCTTGATATAAAATACTGCCAGAACATAACTCAAACTGAAGACAAACCTCAAGCAGCCTCTTTGACTAGAAGTCTGGATCAGGTGTTCCACATTATCCTAGTTTCTACTCCAGTTAGTATAAACATGATTTACAAAATCAATGTAGACAATATGTACATCACAAGAATCCAACATTTCCCACATGGTCCGAGGTCCTTGAATGCACCACCATGAACACTGCTTGTAATGTTCACAAAACAATGAAGCAAGCTCGGCAAGCTGATTTTTATAGTAAAGTATCGCCACCTACTGGCAGCAGCTCGTTATCTGAAGAAGTCAAACTGAACAGGACACAGTTCAAATCCAACTGAATTATTTTTCCACTGCTAGTTTTAGTTTTAGACTTAGTTATCGTTAACTATAATAACCCTGGTGTGCGTCAATGTTTTCAAAGACCAGCAAAGAAGGTAAAATGTTTTAACCCCCGCTGTAGACGAGTGGACGGCGCTCCTCCCCACACATTTAAAGTCTGTGTAAAGTAAAAATAAATATGTGTTCTGAGTTTAACATACCACAGAAAAGTGTGTTGTTAACCACCCTGCCAAACTTGAATGATTAAAAAAATTGTCAAATATGTGAAATTAGGCTTCAAAGTTGTGTAAAAGTCTGCCTATTTCTCTGCTCCCAATCACTGTGGGAGTGCCCACCGAGTCCGCTGAAGCCCCGCCCCCAATAAGTGTCACCTGTCAATCAAAGTCACCACCTCTACCAGAAACATGGACGCTAGGTCTGAGAGCTTTCTGCTGCTAACTCAGCTGCTAGCTCGGCGGCTAACTCAGCGGCTAGCTCGGCGGCTAACTCAGCCAACTGGGTAACTGTAGACTCTAGTAGTAGCAGTGTGCGCTGAATGTATTTATACGTACAGCAGCAGGGCAGGTTTATGCTAATCTTTTCAGACCCGCCCATTAAATCCAGACACAGAAATCTTGAAACACAGTTTGTGAAGCCTAGCTCCACAATTCAAATCTAGATGGTTGAAATGCTTTTTACACCTTTTTTAGAAATACATTCATGACCTATTTAATGTGTTTAGAAGGAAAATGTCTGAATTCACTTTACACAGTGTTTAAAGACTGAAGCGGAATTAATGAATGTGAATTGGTGCAGAGACTAATTACGAGTCAGAATATGAACAGTATGTAAAGGTTAAGGACACAATCATAAAGTAGTTTGTTGTTTTCCTCCATTACCTTGAGCTCTATAAGACATACAGGCAGCCGAGGAGCAGACGGAGGCGTTAAATACAGCTCAGTGTGTAAATGACTGAAGATGTGATCCATCTGCCAGCTGTGAACATCAGCCTCATTAGCCTGAAGTTTATGGACCTTGTGCTTGTGTGGGTTGTAACGTTTGACTGTGATTTTGGTAATGAGAAGAAACAACACACACACGCTCATCAGGTGGTTTTACCTGATGAACACCATCATTATAAATTGTGAAAGCCTCAACTGTTGAACCTGCACTTCTTCATTCAGGTGATCAAACCAGGCGGGGAGTTCTGGTCCTCTGAAATGAGGCCAACGCGGAAGTAACTTAAAACTGCATTCTATCAAAAGGCCACCAGGGGCCCACCGTTTTGGTGTCAAAAGGACTTCCGTCTCTATACAAGTCAATGGAGAATTCACCAACTTCTCACTTGATTTCTAACCTCAGTAAACGTTTTCAAAATGTGTTTATGGTCTCAATCGCTAGTTTAAAGCCTTCTTCAATGCAGTATGATGTTCATTTGGGACATTTTGGCCTCCCTGATTTTATATGTGACGATAAAGCAGGGTATGCATTAGGGCGTGGCTACGTCGTGATTGACAGGTTGATTGGTTCACAGGTTCAGGAGGGCGCCTCATGCTCCTCCTGATGCCCATATAAGTAGAATCTGTGTTTTTATTTTTCCCAGCATGCACCTGAAATGTTCAAGATGGCGCTGCTCAGATCCGAAACTATTGGCCTCCGAGCAGCAGTCCACAAACCAATGGACGTCACAGATGTTACGTCCATTATATATACAGTCTATGATTTACAACAAAGAAAAGTTTTTCGAAGGTTATGTTTGTGTGTGTGTGTGTGTGTGTGTGTGTGTGTGTGTGTGTGTGTGTGTGTGTCTGTGTGTGTGTGTGTGTCTAATTGATCTTATAATAGTTCAATTCCCAGCAGACAGCAGAGTTTAACCTACATTGAACAGAATCACTGGGACCTGAGGCTTTTCTCAACCACAACCTGAAACACCAGCAGGGTGAAATCTTAAAAAACACACAAACAAACGTCACACCAGAAGTGATGCTCTCCCCCTTTTCTCCTCTGTAATGAACAACATATAACCATCTACACAGTTTCAACAAGGAAACCTGTGAGACGGACTTAAAGCTTTGTGCTGATTCTGGGTTCAGCAGCACAGAGATGAAACTGATATCTACTGTAAATGCAAACTTCTCTATACAGAACAACTCTGTCTTCTGTTATCTGTCATCATCAAACCGAGTAAAAATAGAGCACAAAGTGGGTAAAATGCTGAACATCATCCACAGAAAGCGAATTTATATTTATAGATGGCGAGACAGAAAAAGAACAACAAAACATCAAGTACAACAGTGGCCTCAAAAACACCACACACACACACACACACACAGACACACACATACAGACACACACACACACACACACACACACACACACACACACACACACACAGAGCTATAAAGCGTCGTGCTGCTTTGTGCTTTATCATCAGAGAGCAGCAGTAAATCTGAAGTGGCCTTCACTCTACAGCCAAACATTACACGCAATGCACCTTTAATGGACCATAAATCAGCTTTGATGCTGTTGTGTGTGTGTGTGTGTGTGTGTGTGTGTGTGTGTGACAATGGACAATGCATGCTAGTAAGTCTGCTAATACCAGTAGTACTGTAGTACAGTTTGAGGTACTTGTACTTTACTGTAGTCAGAGGGACCAAACCACTACTTTTACTGTAATACTGCATACTACATCGCTCATAATACTGCAGTACTTTTACTGTAATACTGCATACTACATCGCTCATAATACTGCAGTACTTTTACTGTAATACTGCATACTACATCGCTCATAATACTGCAGTACTTTTACTGTAATACTGCATACTACATCACTCATAATACTGCAGTACTTTTACTGTAATACTGCATACTACATCGCTCATAATACTGCAGTACTTTTACTGTAATACTGCATACTACATTGCTCATAATACTGCAGTACTTTACTGTAGGAGGATGTTTCATGCAGGACTTCCACCTCTGCTTAATACTGCAGGCTGATCATGTTTCTATAGAAACTTACTTTAATGAGTTGAGTAAACTCAGCATTCATACATTCTCCCTGTATGATGTTTTACATAGAAGAAGAACAACAAGGTCAAGAGTTCAGCCAGTCACTTTACCCAGAATCCCCTGCAGGCATTCACAACACACACACACACAAACACAAACACACACACACACACACACACACACACACACACACACACACACACACACACACACACACACACACACACAGAGAGAGAAGCCTGGTTTATACTTAACTCATTCAGACAAAAAACATATAAAACATGACTTTATTGATTTATCTTATTCACTGACCTGAACAGTATTAGTACACACACACACACACACACATACACACACACACACACACACACACACACACACACACACACACACACACACATACGATACATGATTCACCATCATGATAAAATGACTGATAGGTTTGTGACTCACAGCTGATTACATTACAGCTTAGATTTAATATTATTTATTTATTTATTTATTTATTTATTTATTTAATCACTCTCTAGATCTAAAGATGCATTTTCCCATTAAATATTATAGCAGCATCATTATTATTAAATTATCATTAAACATTAAACCTGCATTCAGTGATCTTCAGGTTAACATGCATATTATTTAAGTAGTCGTAGTTTTAATGTTTTATAGTGTAGAAATGTGTAGTTTTAATAGTTATTTCTTATTAATCTGTTTTAGTACATTCTCCTGATGTTGTTTCAGTTTGAGTTTGATGCATTTATTGATCCGTCTGTTTACACTGATATATACTGTATATATACATAAATATCTATATATCTATATATATATATATCTAAATCTATATAGATATAGATATATATCTACATACATTGTGTTTTGTATCATGAACAGTCCTGCAGCAGACATTTGAGCAGCAGAGGTCAGTAAAATGAAGCTTTGCAGAGAGGTGATTAAAGCAGCTGAGACTGTGTGTGTGTGTGTGTGTGTGTGTGTGTGTGTGTGTGTGTGTGTGTGTGTGTGTGTGTGTGTGTGTGTGTATGTGTGTGTGTTTGTGTGTGTGTGTGTGGGAACCGAAGCCTGCTCCTATAATGAGGCAGAACGTCATTCCTGAGGTTCTGGTTAAGGTCAGTATGAGGGTTTAGTGTTAGACTGTCCACAGTGAATGGAAGTCAATGCAGCGTCCTCGCAAGGATAGGTGTGTGTGTGTGTGTGTGTGTGTGTGTGTGTGTGTGTGTGTGTGTGTGTGTGTGTGTGTGTGTGTGTGTGTGTGTGTGTGTGTGTGTGTGTGTGTGAGCCTGGAGCAGCTAATGTTAAATAATGGATGGCAGCATTAGAAGGCTTGTAGCTGGTTAGGAGAGAGACGGGGGCAGGACAAAGTTTCTATTTATTTTCTCCCCCTGTTCATCCCTTCCTCCTCCTCTTCATAAAGCACATTTCCTCTATTTCCTTTCCTCTTTCTTGCCCTCTCTCTTCTCTCCTCTATCTAACTCCCCATCTCATGTTTCTCCCTCCTCTCTCTCTCTCTCTCTCTCGGGTCATTATCTGCTGCTGCCGGAGCCAAGTCTCCGTCCTGCAGCAGCAGAGGAGAGAGGGGAGGACAACAAATCGAGTGGTAGCTTGACACGCAGCCAGGAGGAGAGATGGAAGAAGAAGAGGAGGAGGAGGAGGAGGATGGAGGGAGCAGGTTGAGTGAGGACACATGAGAGAGGAAGGACAGAGAAATGAAAGAAGAGAAGGAGAGGAGAGGTCAGAGAGGTAGAGCTTTGCTTCTATCTGTATGTGGAATCGTTGGAAATAAACTTCTCGTTTCCGAAAAAAGATGATTATAGAATTAATCTCTTAAAGTCTGTGTAAAGTAAGAATAAATATGTGTTCTGAGTTTGACATACCACAGTAAAGTGTGTTGTTAACCACCCTGCCAAATTTGAATGATTCAAAAAAATCGCCAAATATATGAAATTAGGCTTCAAAGTTGTGTAAAAGTCAGCCTATTTCTCTTCTGGACATGGACGCTAGGTCTGAGAGCTTTCTGCTGCTAGCTCAGCTGCTAATTCAGCTAACTGGCTAACTGGCTACCTGTAGACTGTAGTAGTACTTTATGGAGTAGTAGTAGTAGTAGTACTTTTTGCAGTAGTACTAGTAACAGTAGTATTACTAGTACTTTTTGCAGTAGTACTAGTAACAGTACTAATAGGATCATTGACTGTAACATGAAAACACAGTAAGTTGCTTTAATATTACTGTGAACTGTAACACTCAGATCTCATTACTGCAGAACAGGAACTATGAACGACCCTCCAGCCACTGAGCCTCTGAGCAAGGCACAGCGACCCTCCAGCTGCTGGACTCAACCGTCCTAATAAATAAAGCTTTTACTAAAAGGAAGAGTCTCAGGAGGCTCGGGTCAGCCCGGTTATTCTGAGCCGCTCTCTCAGTACGGTGAATATTTCATGGTGAGGATTATGTCATCCTGCACCGAGCCGCGAAGCACCGACACGACAAACAGACGTCTGTACCAGGAGGGGAGCTCCGGTCCTCTAAAATGAGGCCAACGCGGAAGTAACTTAAAACTGCATTCTATCAAAAGGCCACCAGGGGGCGACCGTTTTGGTGTCAAAAGGACTTCCGTCTCTATACAAGTCAATGGAGAATTCACCAACTTCTCTCTTGATTTCTAACCTCAGTAAACGTTTTCAAAATGTGTTTATGGTCTCAATCGCTAGTTTAAAGCCTTCTTCAATGCAGTATGATGTTCATTTGGGACATTTTGGCCTCCCTGATTTTATATGTGACGATAAAGCAGGGTATGCATTAGGGCGTGGCTACGTCGTGATTGACAGGTTGATTGGTTCACAGGTTCAGGAGGGCGCCTCATGCTCCTCCTGATGCCCATATAAGTAGAATCTGTGTTTTCATTTTTCCCAGCATGCACCTGAAATGTTCAAGATGGCGCTGCCCAGATCCGATACTATTGGCCTCCGAGCAGCAGTCCACAAACCAATGGGTGACGTCACGGATGTTACGTCCATTTCTTATATACAGTCTATGATCTGTACCAGCAGGGACGGAGGACGGAGGACAAAGGAAGTTAAAACCAGACTCCAAATTTCCCTAAAAGCAGACAAACCAACAATCAGATGGAGACGTCTGCTGAGTCCTGATAGGAGCAGATACGAGTCCGTCCATGCTGAGTCAGCCAATCAGACCGATCTTTATCTCCTACCTGTGATAGCCGAGTCGGCCAATCACAATCTAATTCAGGGACAGACAGCCAATGGTAATCAGTTTAGACGGGAACCAAGGAAGGACAATTAAAGTGCAGGAATATCCCTCAGATCAGAGAAGAAGAAGAAGAAGAAGAAGGAAAGATTAAAGCTTTTAAATTTCATATATATATCATATATATACATTTCGTATAAATTAACCTTGTTAGATTCACTTTTCAGGTGAAATGAACAAAGAAACTTCTAATTGTTGAGTTTTAACCTTCATGTCGTCCTCCCAGGTCAAATTGACCCTGCCTGTTTTGACTGTTCCTTCTTTCCTCCCTTCCTCTTTTCCTTTCTCCCTCTTCCCTTCCTTCCTTCCTTCATTCCTCCCTCCTCCATCCCCCTTGCTTCCTACCTTCCTCCCTTCCTTCTTTCCTCTGTCCTTCTTTCCTTCCTTCCTCCCTCCCTCCTTCCTTCTTTCCTCCGTCCTTCCTTTCCTTCCTCCCTTCCTTCTTTCCTATCCTCCCTCCCTTCCATCTGTTCTTCCTCCCTACTTTCCTTCCCTCGTTCTCTTTCTTTCGTTCCCTCCTTCCTTCCTCCTCTCCTTACTTCCTTCCTCCTTTCCTTCCTTCCTCCTTCCTCCCTTATTTCCTTCTTCCTCCCTTCCTTCCTTCTTACTCCTTTCCTTCTTCCTTTCCTTCCTACCTCCCTCCCTTCCTCACTCCCTTGATTCGAGGACAACAGGAGGGTTAAAGCAGCTTTTAAGGCATAAAGTGTTGTTTATCTGATGTGACAGAACATAAACAATGTTGTGTGAATATTTCAGGGTGTTGAATCTTCACACAGCTACAGTAAAGAGTCACAAACAGCTGAATATCCAGTTAGTCCTTCTGCCTCCAACTGTTTGAATCGGGATCCTTCCTCCCAAGGACGCCGCTATCGACCAGACCAGTTTGATCCTCGGCTCAGTTTGTATTTCCTCTCTGAAAACTTCTATTCTGGGGTTTCAGTGAGCTGCTAAAAGCCTCCCTGCTCTCCTCCTCGTCTTTCCACCTCCTCCCTCACCTCCTCCTCCTGAATCCTTCCTCTCCTCCTCCAGTGTAACCCCCCCCGCTGCTGCCATGTTTAATTGATGGCGTGATGATGAAAGTTGCAGGAGGAAGGATGGTTGTTCCATGTTTTCTCCTCCGCTGGGGAAGCAGAGCCGATCTTCTTCTTCCTCTTTTTGTTTCATTCAATCCTTTGTTGTTTTTTCTTCTTTCTAAATCTTCTTATCTTTCCTTATTATTATTATTTACTTAATTATGGATTAATAATGTATACAAATATCAAGGAAACTCAATCTTAACCTTCGTGTCGTCCTCCCGGGTCAAATTGACCCCGTCTGTTTTGACTGTTCCTTCTTTCCTCCCTTCCTTCCTTCCTTCCGTCTGTCCTTCCTTCCTTCCTCCCTCCCTCCTCCTTCCTTTTTTCCTCCCTCCGTCCTTTCTTCTTTCCTCCGTCCTTCCCTCCTTCCTTTCCTCCCTTCCTTCCTCCCTCCCTTCTTTCCTCTGTCCTTCTTTCCTTTCTTCCTCCCTACCTCTTTTCCTTTCTCCCTCCCTCCCTCCTTCCTTCCTTCTCTCCTTCCTGCCTCCCTCCTTTCCTTTCTTCTTCATCCCTCCCTTCCTTCCTCCCTCCTCCTTCTTTCCTTCATTCCTTCCTCCCTTCCTCCCTCCCTTCTTTCCTCTGTCCTTCTTTCCTTCCTTCCTCCCTACCTCTTTTCTTTTCTCACTCCCTCCCTCCTTCCTTCCTTCTCTCCTTCCTGCCTCCCTGCTTTCCTTCCTTCTTCCTCCCTTCCTTCCTCCTTTCCTTCCTTCTTCCTCCCTTCCATCCTTCCTTCCTCCCTCCCTTCCCCAGATGAAATGTAATAATTAGAAACAATTGTATTCCATTACCAATCAGATTCCTTCCTATAAACTATACAGCAGCCTGACCGCCAATCAGAATCCTCCAACTCCTCCCACAGTGTTTGGGAGAAGAGAAATAGGCAGACTTTTACACAACTTTGAAGCCTAATTTCATATATTCACTCCTTCCTCCCTTCCTCCCTCCCTTCTTTCCTCTGTTTCCTTCCTTTCCTCCCTCCCTTCTATCCTCCCTCCCTCCCTTCCGTCCTTCCTCCCTCCTTCTCTCTTTCTTTCCTTCCCTCCTTCCTTCCTTCCCTCCTTCCTTCCTTCCTCCCTCCTCCTTCTTTCCTTCACTCCTTCCTCCCTTCCTTCCTTCCTTCCTCCCCCCTTCTTTCCTCTATCCTTCTTTCCTTCCTTCCTCCCTACCTCTTCTTTCTCCCTCCCTCCCTCCTTCCTTCCTTCTCTCCTTCCTGCCTCCCTCCTTTCCTTCCTTCTTCCTCCCTTCCTTCCTCCTTTCATTTCTTCTTCCTCCCTCCCTTCCTTCCTCCCTTCCTTCCTCCTTTCCTTCCTTCTTCCTCCCTTCCATCCTTCCTTCCTTCCTTCTTTCCTCCGTCCTTCCTTCCTTTCCTCCCTCCCTTCCTTCCTTCCTCCCTCCTCCTTCTTTCCTTCATTCCTTCCTCCCTCCTCCTTCTTTCCTTCCTTCCTTCCTCCCTCCCTTCTTTCCTCTGTCCTTCTTTCCTTCCTTCCTCCCTACCTCTTTTCTTTTCTCACTCCCTCCCTCCTTCCTTCCTTCTCTCCTTCCTGCCTCCCTCCTTTCCTTCCTTCTTCCTCCCTCCTTTCCTTCCTTCTTCCTCCCTTCCATCCTTCCTTCCTCCCTCCCTTCCCCAGATGAAATGTAATAATTAGAACAATTGTATTCCATTACCAATCAGATTCCTTCCTATAAACTATACAGCAGCCTGACAGCCAATCAGAATCCTCCAACTCCTCCCACAGTGTTTGGGAGAAGAGAAATAGGCAGACTTTTACACAACTTTGAAGCCTAATTTCATATATTTGGATTTTTTAAATCATTCACATTTGGCAGGGTGGTTAACAACACACTTTTCTGTGGTATGTCAAATTCAGAACACATATTTATTCTAACTTTACACAGACTTTAATGACCCCCTGCAGGGCTTTCCTGTCTTTGGCTGTGCAGCCGGCGTTCCACATCGTAGTCGTCGAGCTAGAACTGTCTAATGGAAAAGCTCCTTTAATGATCTCTGGTAAAGCAAACTACAGATGTTATTAAGCTTTAAACAAGTGTCAATTATAAAAGTTGATAACATTTTTCCACTTCTATCTGAGGATCAGCTGTTTAACTGACTGGGCCAAAACGCCTGCCATCTGTTTTTTCTAACACTGATTGATATAATGTGTTTCTGCTGCCACTAGATGGCACAAAAAACACGAATGAGGAAAAAAAGGTCAAAGTTCAGCAGAATGAAGTATACGGTCCAACAAACCCTAAATGTAATGTTCCCATATGAGGGTCAGAAGAGGTTAAAGTGAGGCGAGCTCCTCCGAATATGAAAATGTGTCACGTTATATTGACGTCATCTGAATTGCGTCACTTCTCCAGGTCATAAAAAAGTAACTAAAGGTTGTTTTTGGCAGCTGAGTTTTGGACCCACGTTGTGTTTTGGACAGTCGAACACTTTGTGGAGAAAAGTTTGTTGGATGCTGGACGTCACGGCTCTCATCACGACTCTGTGATCTGACTCTGTCTGTCTTTAAATAACAACAGAGGCTGAAAATAGACTCGCTGTGACTGACTTTTACTTTCTTTCTGTTTCTTTTTTTCTGCTTTCGTCACTTTTTTTTGCTTTCAAATGTTTTTTTTTATGAAAGGTTCAATCAGCATATTTAGATCAGATTTCAGATACATTTGGAGTTTTAATATCTATAACAACAGACTCCACTGTGAACTTTTCCATAAACTTCTAGGAACAGAAACTGCTTTAACCTTCGTGTCGTCCTCCCGGGTCAAATTGACCCCGTCTGTTTTGACTGTTGCTTCTTTCCTCCGTCCTTCCTACCTTTCCTTCCTCCCTTCCTCCTTTCCTTCCTTCTTCCTTCCTTCCTCTCTCCTTTCCTTCCTTCTTCCTTCCTCCTCTCCTTACTTCCTTCCTCTTTTCCTCCCTCCTTACTCCTTTCCTTCCTTCCTTCCTTCCTTCTTTCCTCCCTTCCTCCTTTTCTTCCTCCCTTTCTTCTTTCCTCGCTTCCTTCCTTCCTTCCTTCTTTCCTCACTTCCTTCCTTCCTTCCTTCCGTCCTTCCTTCCTCCCTTCCTTCCTGCCTTCGTTCCTTCCTTACTTCCTTCCTTCCTTCTTTCCTCCCTTCCTCCTTTTCTTCCTCCCTTCCTTCTTTACTCGCTTCTTTCCTTCCTTCCTTCCTCCCTCCCTCCCTTCCTTCATTCCTTCCTTCCATCCTTCCTTCCTTCCTCATTCCTTCCTTCCTTCTTTCCTCCCTTCCTTCCTTCCTCATTCCTTCCTTCCTTCCTTCTTTCCTCCCTCCCTTCCTTCCTGCCTTCTTTCCTTCCTTCGTTCCTTCCTCATTCCTTCCTTCCTTGACTCGAGGACAACAGGAGGGTTAAGGAACGTCCACAACAAGAACAAGAATTTTAACAATAACTATAAAGATAACGATGTGTTGATGCAGAGACTCACAGTATGAGCTCACATCTGACCACGATAAGATTTATATCACATGTACCAGGTACTATCCCTGATGGAGACGCAAAACAAAAACAAGTAGAGTCAAGTCGAGTAGAGCTGTAAAACTAGCTGCTCAGCACCAAATCTGACCAGCTGTTCTGTTCATTGGTCAAACTGATTTCTCAAAGTTTCAAATTCCAACGTCAGAAAAATGTTTTGTTGAAGTTTCCACCATCTGAAACGTTTCTGACGGAGCGAGTCTCGATTGAAGCCTGTGATCCGTGAAAAAGGAACAAACCTCGAATATCAATATCAAAGTGAGAATCAATATGATACGAGAGCAGGAAGCTGGGAGGGACTAATATTAGACTCCAAACACTCTGAAAATAAAACCAGCATGATGATTCCCAAAATATCACACACACACACACACACACACACACACACACACACACACACACACACACACACACACACACACACACACACACACTGAGTCGGCCTGTATGTTAAACTTATTAAGTGGAGCAAAAAGAAACAAACAGCTGACTCACCGATAATTTATAGTTTATGTTCGGCGCTGACCTTTGAACTCTGACCACGTTCACATCACTCATCCTTATAATATATCAGTATTGCAACCAGGTGAGTTAATAACTGACTAAAACCTTCTTCATTCTTTCTATATTTTTCCTCCTCTTCCTCCCTTCTTTCTTTCTCCTCTTCCTCCTCTCTTTATTTCTCCTCTTCCTCCACTCTTTCTTTCTCCTCTTCCTCTTCCCTTTCTCCTCTTCCTCCTCTCTCCCTTTCTCCTCTTCATCCTTTATCTTTCTTTTCTTCATTCCTTCTTCCTAGGTTTTCTGTTGTGGTTACACCATTTGACATTTTCAGGAGCATTCAGCCTTACTTTTGGTAAAACATGGTACAAATGTCATTTCAAATGATATAAAACAATAAAAAAAAATAAAAAAAATACTAAATGTACATTTTAACAAACCTGATGCTGCTTTTAAAACTAGTTTAACTGATTTATGAATTCATCATCTTACCAACACTTATTAGTTACTGACCCACGTTCCTCTTGTTCATACTGACTAATAAAAGATGCCGTTAAAAACTAGTTTTTAAGATCTGTTTAAGGTCTTTTTCTGAATTCATCCATTTATAAAACAATTATTAAAACAATAAAACCTTAATTACACATTGATCCAGTTTTAAATATATTGATTATACTAAACTGGGCGTAACTCGGACCTCCATGATGTCTTGCTGCTACGGACGTCCATGATGTCTTGCTGCAGTCTGAATTTGTCTCCAATAAAACCAACAAAAATACTAAATGTACATTTTAACAAACCTGATGCTGCTTTTAAAACTAGTTTAACTGATTTATGAATTCATCATCTTACCAACACTTATTAGTTACTGAGCCAGGAGCCAACAGAGGAGATCATTATTATCATAAATGTGTTTAGAAACCACAGATATATCAGCCGATAATCTTATATATACAGAATATGTATGATTGTTTATCAAAAACCTCATTGTGGAACTATTTAGTGAAAGAACCAAACAGGAAATGTTGAAGTAGTCTTCAGTATCACAGCGATCAGTGATGTCAGGAGATCATTTGACTATTCGGACTATTCTCTCCTTCATATTTTATGTCTGCATGTTTTTAGCTTTGACACATTATTTCTTTTTAAATTAAAGAACCAGATATTTTCCTATTGATAAAGAATTACATCAATCCACCTGTCAGTCAAACATGATCAATAAGAATCAGACTCTCCAGTAAACCTCCTTAAATCTCATCACACATCATAAAACACTGCAGATACATTTATATCTTCTCTTTGTGTCTGATGCTCAGATTATAACCAATCAATATCTCTCCTTCCCGGTTTCCTTCCTTCTCTCTTCCTCTTTGTCTTTTCTCCTCCTCCTTTTCTATTTCTGTCCACAAGGAGTTAAACGCCACACACACACACACACACACACACACACACACACACACACACACACACACACACACACACACACACACACACACAGCTGATATTCCATTACTGTCTGTCTGGTTTATCGTGTGTGTGTGTGTGTGTGTGTGTGTGTGTGTGTGTGTGTGTGTGTGTGTGTGTGTGTGTGTGTGTATGAAGCGCGTTTCCGCTGGTGAGATATTTGATCCACATTTAGTCACATTTACAGGATAATATAATTTAATACTTAGAGCTCGTCCAGTATGTAGAGTGTAATAATCTGCCTGAGAGGTGGAGACCAGTTCAGTGTTGGTAGTAGTACTTTATGGAGTAGTAATAGTAGTAGTACTTTATGTAGTAGTAGTAGTAGTACTTTATGTTGTAGTAGTAGTAGTACTTTATGGAGTAGTAGTAGTAGTAGTAGTATTTTATGTTGTAGTAGTAGTAGTAGTAGTACTTTATGGAGTAGTAGTAGTAGTAGTACTTTATGGAGTAGTAGTAGTAGTAGTAGTACTTCATGGAGTAGTAGTAGTAGTACTTCATGGAGTAGTAGTAGTAGTAGTAGTACTTCATGGAGTAGTAGTAGTAGTAGTAGTACTTCATGGAGTAGTAGTAGTAGTACTTCATGGAGTAGTAGTAGTACTTTATGTAGTATTACTAACAATAGTAATAGTATTATTATAAATGTAAGTGTATTATAATTATCATTATTAACATATTTTGAGACCTTTTTGTCATAAAGATGTTTTCCTTCTTCTTCTCTCTCTTTTCTTTACCTGGAGGGCAGCACACACACACACACACACACAAACACACACACACACACACCCTTCCCCCTCTATATACACAGCATATGTAAATATATACACACGTAATCTGAACATCAATGTGATTTAGTTTTTTTTGTTTTCTGGGAAGCACACACACACACACACACACACACACACACACACACACACACACACACACACAGGCCTCAGGCAGTGTTACACTCATCTCTCTTTGTTTCTACATCTCTTCTTCTCTCTCTCTCTGTTTCTGCTCATCGCTCTTCACTATTTTCCGCCTTCTCATTTTCTCCTGTATTTACATCTCCCACGCTCTCTCCTCCCTCCATCCCTCCATCCCCCCCTCCATCCCCCTCCCTCCATACCTCCATCCCTCCCTCTCTTTGTTATTAACTCATCTCAGTTTGTCGCTGGAAGGAGGCTCACGTTGTTTCAGAGCGTCTCTAATGTCTTTATTTCCTCCTTTTGCATAAACGACATTTCAGTATTTATTTTTACACACACACACACACACACACACACAGGAACAATACGTGTGTGTGTGGTGTATTTAAATATCACATGATGCGTTTTAAATGTTTCAAATAGTCTCACACGAAGGAGGAGACCAGAGGAGTAACGAGGGAGGAAAAAGGAGGGAGGAGAGTAAAAAGAGGAAAGAAGAATGTGGGAAGGAAAGAGAAGATGAAATAAGAAATAGAGGAGAAGAGACAGAAGAAAAAGGGGGATGAAGGAGGAGAGGAGAGGAGAGGCTGGAGAAAAAGAAAGAAAGATGGAGATGATGGGAGAAGAGAATAAGAGGAAGAAGAGGCTTTGAGCAGAGGATTAAAAGAAGAGAAAGAGGGGATTTAAAAGAAAGAGAAGGGGTAATAAGAATTGGAGAAATGGAGGAGGAGAGACAGAAAAAGGGACGAAAAAGGAGAGAAGTAGAAGAATGAAGAAGAGGAGATGATGAGAGGAGACTAGAAAGAGGAGATTGAAGCAAAAAGAAAAGGAGGAGATAGAAGAAGAGATGATGATGATAGGGAGAAAAGAGGAGCGGATGAGATAAATGATAGATGAGAGGATGTAAAGAAGAGAGGAGGAGAAGGAAAGAAAGAAAAGAGGGAATGAGGGGTTAAAAGTCATAAAGGAGAAACTGAGTTGGGTGAAGAAGAAAAGAAAAAGGAAAAGGAGGGGAAAGAAGAAGGGATGATGGGGAGAAAAGAGGAGGATGAGAAGTAAAGGAAAAGAAGAGAGGATGGGAGGAAAGAAGATGGGAATGGAAGAGAAGAGGAAGAGGAGGAGGAGGAAGAGGAGGATGATGGTGCACTCAGACTCTGAGAGGAAATAATTGATGAGAGTAAAAGTTCTCTCCTCCTTCGCTCGCACTCGTTTTTTTTATCTGTTTATCAGAGAGTCGTTCGGCCAGACAGCAGCTGCAGCAATTAGGGTCAGAGAGAGAGAGAGAGAGAGAGAGAGAGGGAGGGAGGGAGAGAGAGAGAGAGAGAGAGAGAGAGAGAGAGAGAGAGAGAGGGAGGGAGGGAGAGAGAGGGGGAGGAAGAGAGAGAGAGAGAGAGAGGGAGGGAGAGAGAGATGGAGAGAGAGAGGGAGAGATGGAGAGAGAGGGAGAGGGAGAGAGAGAGAGAGAGAGATGGAGAAGAGAGAGAGAGAGAGAGGGAGAGAGAGAGAGGGAGAGAGAGAGAGATGGAGAGAGAGAGGGGAGAGAGAGAGGGAGAGAGAGAGAGAGAGAGAGAGAGAGAGAGAGAGGAGAGGGAGAGAGAGAGGGGGGGAGAGAGAGAGAGAGAGAAAGAGAGACAGACAGAGAGGGAGGTAGAAGGTAAAACAGTGGAATAGAAAGTAAGGGAGGAAAAAAGAGAGGGAAAGAACAAGAAAGAGGGGAATGAGAAGAGGAGGAAGAAATAGAAAACAAGAGAAAATGGGGAGGAGAAAGGGAAGGAAAGGAGGGAAAGAAGGGAGGAGGAAACAAGAGAGAGGAAAGAGGGAAGATGCAGGGAGAGGTTGAACAGAGAGGGAAGAGAGAGAGAGAGAGAGGGGAAGGAAGGAAGGAAGGGAGGGAAGAAGAAAGAAAAGGTAAGAAGGAAGGAAGGAAGGAAGGAAGGAAAGAAGGAAGGATTAAATGTATTGTAGGGCAGAGAGAAGAGGGGATGAGGAGGAGGAGAGGAAGATATGAAGCTAAACGAAGGAAGAGAGTAGAGGTGTGGACAGATAGATGGTCCCTGCAGAGCAACCAGTCATCTGGAAAACTGGGACACACACACACACACACACACACACACACACACACACACACACCACACACACACACACACCACACACAGAGAGTGCTGCTCTCTGATTGGCTTGTCAGGTTGTTAGAATCAACCTGAAACAGCCTCAGGTCAACTACAGTTTAAACTAAGCAGTGTGTAACCATGGGCAACGGCTCTGATGCTTCAGGCCAGTTACTGATCAACCCCAGAGTAAATGTAATATTTAGAACAATTGTATTCCATTACCTTTATTTAATATAAAGTTATAAATGTAAGATCATGCCAAACTAGTTGATATGGTGTTTTATTGACTATTTACTGTTTTTTAAGCAAGTTGAATTATTTGGTACAAAGTTTTTATGGTTACACCACTTAGACATTTTTGGCATAATCCTTTAATATATTCTCTCTAAATGGATTAAAAGCAGAAATTTGATGCTGGGTCCACAAAAAAAGAATGTGTGAAGTTATTCATACGTTTATTTTATCATTTTAACCCTTTAACCCTCCTGTTGTCCTCCCGGGACCAAATTGACCTCGTCTGTTTTGACTGTTCCTTCCTTCCTCCCTCTTTCTTAAATTTTTCCTTCGTTCTTCACCTCCTTCCCTCTTTCTTTGCTCCATCCTCCTTCCATACTACTTTCCTTCCTTCCCTTCCTTCCTTTCCTTCCTTCCTCCTTTCCTTCCTTCCTTCCTTCCTTCTCTCCTTACTTTCCTTCCTCTTTTCCTCCCTCCCTTCCTTCCGTCCTTCCTCCTTCCCCTCCCTCCCTCCCCTCCCTCCCCTCCCTCCTTACTTCTTTCCTTTCCTTCTTTTCTCCCTCCATACTCCTTCCTTCCTTCCTTCCTTCTCTCCTTACTTCCTTCCTCTTTTCCTCCCTCCCTTCCTTCCTTCCCTCCCTCCCTCCCTCCCTCCTTACTTCTTTCCTTCCTCCTTTTCTCCCTCCTTACTCCTTTCCTTCCTTCCTTTCTCCCTCCTTACCTCCTTTCCTTCCTTCCCTTCCATTCCTAGTCCCTCCCTCCCTCCTTACTCCTTTCTTTCCTTCCTTCCTTCCTTTGCTTCCTTCATTCCTTCCTTATTCATACATTTATTTTCACATTTTAACCTCTTTACATTTAAACTAAACCTCATGGACCAAAATAAGCATCATTGATCCAACATACACACACTTTATACACACACACACACACACAACACACACACACACACACACACACACACACACACACACAAGCTAAAATTATATGACAAAGAAAAGGAGAAACTAACGTGCAGATTAGTCGATGATGAAAATGATCGTCAGCTTTAATTCAAAGAAAAGAAAAAGACGAAGACAGAAACTGCTGAGCTGAGAAAGAAAGAAAAGACCTTTTTATGATCTGTACTTTTTTATCGGTTTAATACTCAGTTCATCACACACACGCACACACACACACACACACACACACACACACACACACACACACACCACACACACACACACACACAACACACACACTCAGGTCTTTCATATCTCTCTTAAACAGCTTAAACATGATCTCCTCTCTCTGTCTTCAGTCTGTAAATCAGCTTAATGAGAGACCTGCAGCAGGAGACCGTCCTCTGATCCTCCGTCTCCTCCGTCTCCTCCGTCTCCTCCGTCTCCTCCGAGCGTTATCAGGATAGAGGAGACAAAGGAGACAAAGGAGACAAAGGGACACGGAGGAGACGGAGGAGACGGGGGACACAGATGGATCATGTGACGCCAGCAGAGGTCGACAGGTGGATTCAGACCTGTGAGGTCGAGGTGCCAGTTAATGATTTTAGTTCCTTTCTGTCCTGTCCTGTAATGTCTGTGCTGTAATGTCTGTCCTATAATGTCTGTCCTGTCCTGTAATGTCTGTCCTGTCCTGTAATGTCTGTCCTGTCCTGTAATGTCTGTCCTGTCCTGTAATTTCGGTCCTGTCCTGTAATGTCTGTCCTGCCCTGTAATGTCTGTCCTGTAATATCTGTCCTGTAATGTCTGTCCTGTAATGTCTGTCCTGTCCTGTAATATCTGTCCTGTCCTGTAATATCTGTCCTGTCCTTTAATATCTGTCCTGTCCTGTAATGTCTGTCCTGTCCTGTAATGTCGGTCCTGTCCTGTAATGTCTGCCCTGTCCTGTAATATCTGTCCTGTAATGTCTGTCCTGTCCTGTAATATATGTCCTGTAAAGTCTGCCCTGTAAAGTCTGCCCTGTAGTGTCTGTCCTGTAATGTCTGTCCTGTAATATCTGTCCTGTAATATCTGTCCTGTAATGTCTGTCCTGTAATGTCTGTCATGTAATGTCTGTCCTGTAATATCTGTCCTGTAATGTCTGTCCTGTAATGTCTGTCCTGTAATGTCTGTCCTGTCCTGTAATATCTGTCCTGTAATGTCTGTCCTGTCCTGTAATGTCTGTCCTGTAATGTCTGTCCTGTCCTGTAATGTCTGTCCTGTCCTGTAATGTCTGTCCTGTCCTGTAATATCTGTCCTGTAATGTCTGTCCTGTCCTGTAATGTCTGTCCTGTAATGTAATGTAATATCCTGTCCTGTCATGTCATGTCTGTCCTGTCCTGTAATGTCTGTCCTTTAATGTCTGTCCTGCCCTGTAATTTGTGTTGTGTCCTGTAATGTCTGTCCAGTCCTGTAATGTCTGTCCTGTCCTATAATGTCTGTCATGTAATGTCTGTCCTGTCCTGTAATGTCTGTCCTGTCCTATAATGTCTGTCCTTTAATGTCTGTCCTGTAATGTCCTGTCCTGTCCTGTAATGTCTGTCCTGTCCTGTAATGTCTGTCCTTTAATGTCTGTCATGTCCTGTAACGTCTTTCCTGTAATGTCTGTCCTGTAATGTCTGTCCTGTAATGTCTGTCCTGTAATGTCTGTCCTGTAATGTCTGTCCTGTCCTGTAATGTCTATCCTGTAATGTCTGTTCTGTCCTGTTATGTCTGTCCTGTCCTGTAATGTCTGTCCTGTCATGTAATGTTTGTCCTGTCCTGTAATGTCTGTCCTGTAATGTCTGTCATGTCCTGTAATGTCTGTCCTGTCCTGTAATTTCTGTCCTGTCCTGTAATGTCTGTCCTGTACTGTAATTTCTGTCCTGTCCTGTAATGTCTGTCCTGTCCTGTAATGTCTGTCCTATAATGTCTGTCCTGTCCTGTAATGTCTGTCCTGTCCTGTAATGTCTGTCCTGTCCTGTATTGTCTGTCCTTTAATGTCTGTTCTGTAATGTCTGTCTTGTCCTTTAATGTCTGTCCTGTAATGTCTGTCCTGTCCTGTAATGTCTGTCCTGTCCTGTAATGTCCGTCCTGTCATTTAATGTCTGTCCTGTCCTTTAATGTCTGTCCTGTAATGTCTGTCCTGTCCTGTCCTGTAATGTCTGTCCTGTCCTTTAATGTCTGTCCTGTCCTGTAATGTATGTCCTGTCCTATAATGTCTGTCATGTAATGTCTGTCCTGTCCTGTAATGTCTGTCCTTCCTGTAATGTCTGCCCTGTAATGTCTGTCCTGTCCTGTAATGTCTGTCCTGTCCTGTAAT